>NC_092211.1:59558479-59562236 GCF_043381705.1 Parasteatoda tepidariorum
GTTACGAAGTTCATTTGCCATGGCTGGAAACTAAAGATTATCTCCAGCAAAATAAATCCGTTGCTGAACGAAGATGCATTTCAACTTCAATGAAGCTCGAAGCTGAAGGCCGTTACGAAGATTATGATGCAGTTTTTAAGGAATGGGAAGACTCTAAAATAATAGAATTGGTGCCAGAATCTGAAATCGGGGAAGCTTCTCACTACCTACCACACAGAGGAGTTTTTAAGGAACATTCTACAACTCGTGTCCGGCCAGTATTCGACGCCTCTTCACATGAAAAAGGTTTTCCTTCGCTGAATGACTGTCTTGAAAAGGGACCTAATCTTTTAGAAGAAATACCACCATTGTTAATGAGATTTCGGATGGACAACATTGGTGTAGTGTCAGACATTAAAAAGGCCTTCCTGCAAATTTCTGTTGTTAAAGAAGATCGAGATTTCCTTCGTTTCCTCTGGTGGGAAGATTTTGAGAAGAAAAAATTTAAGATTTTTAGACACAAGAGAGTAGTTTTTGGACTCACGTGTAGTCCTTTCCTTTTGTCTGCAGTAATAAATGCAATTCTAGAAGCAAGTCCATCAGATATTAAAGACACTGCTGATAGTTTGAAAAAGTCTTTTTATGTTGACAATTGCATAACTTCAGTACCTAATCAACACAAGCTTGAGAAATTTATTCAGGAATCGACCCAATTGTTACATAGTGCGTGTTTCGATCTCAGAGGATGGGAATACTCGCACGACAATTTCACTGATGGAAAGCCTACTCATGTGTTGGGATTACTCTGGGACAAACAGCAAGATAGCATCTTTTGCGATTTGAACAATATTAAAGAAGTGAAACCTATCCTAACAAGAAGATGTGTTTTGTCTACAGTTCAAAAGATTTTTGATCCTCTTGGTATTTTGTGCCCAGTCACTCTACCTCCTAAAATCATAGTACAGCACACTTGGACTCTTAAAATAGGATGGGATACAGAATTACCAGAAAATTACCGAAAAGAGTTTTTGACCTGGTGTGATGATTTGTCCTTATTGAATGACGTTAAAATTCCAAGATGCTTAGGTATGAGTGATTTAAAAACTGAATTTAGTATTCATGTATTTTGTGATGCCAGTAAACTCGCATACAGCACAGTTATATTCCTTCGAAAGGTCCAAGAAGAAAAGATATCCTTACATTTTATACAAGCCAAAAGTAGAGTAGCTCCACTACACAAGATGACTATTCTACGGTTGGAGTTACTTGCCTGTTGCATTGGAGCACGTCTTGCCTCGATAACAATAAAAGCGATGGATCTAAAGGAAGTACCTATCATTTACTGGACCAATTCTTCAACCACTCTTTGTTGGATTAAGAGAGAAGAGAACTGGGGTGTGTTCGTCAATAATCGAGTAAAAGAAATCCGATCATTAACGGAAAAGACTTCATGGAAACACTTACCCGGGGAGCAGAGCCCAGCAGACTTACCTTCCAGAGGTTGTTCCGCAAACGTCTTCTTAAAATCAAAGTGGTGGGAGGGACCACCATGGTTAAAATTGCGTGTAGAAGAATAGCCAAAAAATGAATTCAATGAAAAAAAGGAGGAGAGCAAAAGAAAGACGAAAAAGTATTATTTCTTCTCTTGTTAGTAATGATGCTGATGTTCAATGGTACTGCAGACGTTTTTCTAAGTACTCACAAATATTGAGAATGATTGCTTGGATGTACCGATTTATCAATAATACCTGAAAAAGTAAAATTCAAAAGGAAAAAGTTCTTTCAGTGAATGAATTAGAATCGGCTGAGAAACAATTAATGAAGCTTGTGCAACGTGAAACATTGAAGGAAGAAGATGTAAAAACTCTTTGCACTTTTATTGACAACGACGGTATTCGCAGACTAAAAACAAAAATCACCAGAAGAAGTGATGATGATAATTTTTTGTGCCCGATTGTCCTTCCGTCAAAGCATGAGATTGTGGATAAATTGATACGCGAGAGACACTTGAAGTCTTTGCATGCTGGAGTACAATTTGTGTTGGCTGATATCCGACAACAATTTTGGATCTTGAAAGGGAGAAAAACCATCCAAGGAGTGATTTTGAAATATGTTCGATGTAGGAGACATGATTCAAGGGGAGTGGAATCCGTGCCAACACCCTTACCAGAAGATAGAATTCGTGATTCTTTGGTATTTGAAGTTTCTGGGGTAGATTTAGCAGGCCCGCTTCATTTGAAAGATGGCAAAAAAACTTGGATTCTCCTGTTTACTTGTGCCGTATAACGAGCCGTGCATCTGGAACTCATTAAAAACCTGTCAACAAGCTGCTTCATGCTAGGTTTCAGGAGATTCATTGCTCGACGAGGACGGCCCAAAATAATGCACAGTGGCAATGGAAGTAGTTTCGTTGGAACGGATAATCTGTTGAAATCAATTGAATGGGAGAAAGTCATTAATGATGCTTCAATATTCAGGATACAGTGGAAATTCAACCCACCCACTGCAGCATGGTGGGGTGGGTGGTGGGAGAGAATCGTTCAAATGATTAAAAGATTACTAAGAAGAGTTTTAGGAAAAGCCTGTCTGACGTATGAAGAAATGTCAACTATTTTGTGCGATGTGGAGGCCATTATCAACGGTAGGCCTCTTACCTACATTTCAGATGATTCAAAGGATTTACTCCCAATCACCCCATCGATGTTCATGCAAGATATACGAGTCATCGGTGTACCAGATTTAGACCACCTAGACACTGTTAGCATCACAAAAGATGGAGATATCAACAATCTTTAAGAGACACCTTTCGAAAAAGGTTCAGGAACGAGTACCTTAGTCTTTTGGTTCAAAAACCGCTCAAGAATAAACATCTAATACGAGATTTAAAGCCTGGTGATGTTGTTTTGATAAGCTACGACAATAAGAAACGAATAGATTGGCCTTTGGGAAAAATCATATCCACATACCCTGGAAAAGACAACCATGTTCGAGTGGTAAGAGTAAAAACAGCTAATGGAGAAGTTGATAGACCCGTCCAAAAAATATATCCATTAGAGATCTCTCATCATGATCCACTGTTTAAGAAGAAGTCATTTGATGAAACATTTGAAAGTCAGTCCAACGTGCCAGAAATAACGAAACCAGAAGATGTTGAAATATGTACACTCAAAGACAATAACTTGCCATTAAAAACTAGATGTGGAAGGACATTAGTAAAATCATTACGTTATAGACAATAATTTTTTTTTTGGATATTATTATTTGTTTGCTTTGATAAATTTTCATCATTTAGAGATAGATAATTTTAAAAATTTTGATTTTTTCAAAATCAAAAGGGGGGAGGATGTTAAAAGTTGATAATTCTTTTTATGTAAGCTAAAAGCTAACTTTCGCTTTCTGTTAAAACTGCCGAGTTGTCATAGCAACGTTTTTTATGAGTCTTTTTGTGGAACAAGAAATAATCGTCTGAATATTATTATGTAAATAAAAGGTTGCTCTTTTTGTACTAGAAGTTTTATTATTTAGTTAGATTCATTACTTAGATTAGAAGTAGAGAACGACAGGATATTTTACTTCCTGATAGAGTCTCGCAACACTATCTGTATGCTGACTGACACAAGTTTTATTTTATTGCTGTTTCTTAAATATGTTATTAACTGCGTTTCAATTTTCAGCTATTGGCCAATGATGATTTCGAAAGCAACTTTTGTATGCTTTTACAATTTCTGAGGCCTTTTTTTTTAAAAAAAAAACAACAAGTCTCCACCTGATAGTAATA
>NC_092211.1:59562827-59565848 GCF_043381705.1 Parasteatoda tepidariorum
ATAAACTATGTATCTATTATTTGAGAATAAAGTTTTCAAACAAGGAACTTATCATTTTGGAATTCTCCGGGAATTATAAATCAGGTAAGTGCAATGATTTTTACAATAAAAAATTTGCTTGTAAATATATTTTTTTTCATTTGATGATGGTTCTCTACAGCAGCTGTTCTTAACCTATGGGTCGCGACCCAAAATTGGGTCGCGAAGCATATTTCTTGGGTCGCGCTGAGTCGAACCAAAAAAGTTAGTAATACACCAAATAATAAGTAATACCAACATCTCCTTGAAGAAGTCATTGTGGCTTACTCAGCCTAGGCTTAATGAGGTACCTGGGTAACTCTATACCCTTAATCCTCGTTCATAATAATTAAAACGGTTCATAATAATGAAGGACGGAACAGCGGCTGCTGAAGCGCTTTCTCCGACAGCCGAAAAGGGGCGTGGCTTATTGCCATTGCGAAGCGCATTTTAGAAACAAATTTTGTCTTATTATTAATAGTGGAGTGATCAAGCTGCAGTGTGTATTGCAAAACTGTGATCACCCTAATAATGGCAAAACGTGAATACAAGGAAGCATTTTTTGAATTAGGTTTTACTTGCATTTATGATCGAGGAGTGAACAAGCCGCAATGCGTGTTGTGCAGTGAAATATTAAGTAATGAATCGATGAAACCGATCAAACTTAAAAGACATTTTGATGCAAAACATAAAAATTTTTCCTTTGAGGGAAAAGATCGTACTTTTTTCGAAAGAAAAGAAGCCCATTTAAAAGAACAGCGTTTGGATGCACCAAGTAGTAGTGGTTTTATAAATTCTGCCAAACAAGCTACACTTGCTTCTTTTCATGTGGCTTGGCATATTGCAAGACAAAAGAAACCCCATAATATTGCTGAAAAACTTATTAAACCTGCTGCCATTGACATGGCACGTATCATGTGCGGAGATGAAAGTTCAAAGAAATTACAAAAGATACCATTATCAAATGATACAATTCGTTTACGAATTAATGGTATGTCACTTGATATTAAGAATCAACTTATTTCTGCTATAAAAATCGCTGGTTTATTTAGTATTCAACTGGATGAAGCGACAGATGTGAGCAAAGATGCTCAACTCATGGTTTACGTGCGGCATCCAGGTTTAACAGATATACAGGAGGACATTTTATTTTGCAGACCAATGTCAACAACAACTAGAGGTGAAGATATTTTTCTTATAGTCGATTCGTATTTTAAAGAAGAAGGATTAAATTGGAATCAGTGTTTCAGTATTTGCACCGACGGTGCAGCTGCCATGACAACATCTCAAAAGGGATTTTCGACAAGAGCAAAACAAATGAATCCACAAATTATATCGATTCATTGTTTGTTACATAGACAAAATCTTGCTTCAAAATAATTATCACCCGAATTATGTATCGTTTCGGATGAAATTGTTGCGGTAGTCAATTTTATCAAATCAAGAGCTCTTAACTGTAGAATTTTCCGCGAACTGTGTTTCGAATCTGGTGCAGAATGCGAACATTTATTATACTATTCTGAAGTTAGATGGCTGTCCCGGGGCAAAGTTGTTAAAAGAGTATTATCATTACGAGCAGAAATCGAATTATTTTTGAGAGAAAAGAAACACCCATTAGCATCTAAATTCTCCGAGTTGAAGTGGATTACTCAAGTTGCTTATTTGTCAAATATTTTATTTGAAATAAATAATCTAAATACGTCTATGCAGGGACGTAATCATACTATTATTGAATTAACTGAAAAAATTACATGTTTCAAAAATAAACTCAAATTATGGAGAAATAAGGTTGAAGTAAAGAAACTTGCTTCATTCCCGACTCTTAATAATTTGCTTGTTGAAGACAATAATATTGATATCACAGATTTTGAAATACAGAAAATTATTATTAATCATTTAGAAAAACTAATAGCAGACTTTGATCGATATTTCCCTGCACACGATGTTTTCAAATATAATTGGGTTCGAATGCCACTTAATTTTGATGTAAGTGATTTGCATGAGGAATTTGTTAAGATTAATCAATTTCAAGAACAATTAATAGAAATACAAAGTGACCAAGCACTTCGATACAATTTCTACAAAAACACTGAATCTTTATGTGCTTTCTGTTTAAAATTAAAAACCGAAAAGCCAATAATTGTTAAAGAAGCCCTAACAGTATTATTGCTCTTTTCAACAACATATATGTGGGAGGCTGGTTTTTCGGTTCTGTGTGTAATCAAAAACAATTACCGGAACAAGTTAAATCCTGAAATAGATATAAGGTGCTCCTTGACAAGCATTCAACCGAGGTTTGAAGATCTTTCAAAATGTATTCAAGCACAAGGTTCTCATTAAAACTGTATGACTTGCATTTAAAATTTAAAAGACTTAGCATATGTATTGATATTTCTTTTTTTTAGGAATAAGTTAAAATGTCAATTATTTTCAAAAAGTTATAAATATATTTTTATTTGGTCAATAAAAATTATTAAAAACACTTGATTGTTAATTAAATTTTCCTTGGATCGAAAAGTACTTTTGTTTATCTTTACTATTAAAAAAATAAATAAAAAATTTGTAAGTTAAAAAAAATCATCGTCGTAGGATTGAAGATTTTTCAAAAATACGATCTAAAATAAAGCAATGAAAAAATTTTGAAATTTTTTTGGGTCGCAACATGAACATATTTCTCAAATTTGGGTCGCGGCTTAAAAAGGTTAAGAACCACTGCTCTACAGAATGGTTTTTTACGTCTGATTAAGAACTATAAGAATAATAAAAAAAGAAACAATATGAAAGTTTTTATTTCAATGTAAAGAATTCTTAAAATCGTTTTTTTATCCTAAGAATTCTTTATTTTCCGTTTTTTAGTTTATAATTTTTTGATAAAAATTGTTCTCAAAATACTTTTTTTGAAAAATTAAATGGTATAACATTATGTGTTTATGTATACTTCTTGTATATTCCAATGTTTGAAGTAATATGATTCAGAAAAGTATGGAATAAAAATTCGGTACT
>NC_092211.1:59566741-59580496 GCF_043381705.1 Parasteatoda tepidariorum
CAAACATCCTCAAGAGCTATAACACATCTGCAGCAGAACTGGATATGAAGACAAAATTGCAGGACAGGAACACTTTAATTGTCCACTAATCTTCAGATTTCCTGCTATGTTTTAAAAAACTTTATTTGTGAAAACCTTCAGCGTGGCGGACAGCTGGCCGCCTTAGGCGGCTAGTAATAAATAAAAATAAATATTATTTCTTTATTTTGACAATTTTTTTAAAATAATTAATCCCCTAATTAGTCGATTTTGACATCTAAAAAAATACTATTTATTAGTATACTCTAAAAAAACATTTAAAAAACTTTGTACTAAAAAATAAAAATCTATTGGCATATTTATTTCGCAAATCTTTCTTTTTCTCAACTAAGAAAATTGTACTACTCATGAAGTAAAATTATGAAAGTTGCACCTACTGTGTGTTTTTATTAAGAAATTACGAGTTTTATTATGAATTTATTAACATATTACGACATATCTTAATTCTCACAATCAACATATAAGTCAGTGAACAAGAATTAATATAAAATAAGGCAGCAGAGAATAAAATTAATATTTGGCTATCTTTAGAACTAATGTACATTACAATTATTAGAAATCTGTATACAACGCATATAACTTGGAAAATGCACTTAAATAAGTTCACCGGACAAGTCACTCTAGCGTGCAAGTACCGATGAATCGTTAGATGACGCAGTGGTCAAGTAACGTGCTCAATTGCGGGCCCACTGCCTCAAGTGAACAAAGGCCATCAGTGATTGATTTTTGTTCTAAGCAGAAATTGTGTGTAAATATGGGTAAGGATGTGACAGAGTGGCAAAAAAGGGTGTTTGGCCGTGCCCATGGTCATACGGTGAATGAAGTTGCTGGATTTGTTGCTTTTTCGATTTGGCATGTTTAACGTGTCTACAAGCAGTGATTCAATACACGTGGTCACGAAAGACGATGTCAGAAATGTGGCTGCGAAAAGATTCCGCATGAAAGAGACCGGAGAAGTGTTTTACGACTTATCAATCAAAATCGTTTCCAAACCCGACAGGAATTACTTCAGCTGGGGATGAAGGTTCACCCCAACCTATTAGGGAGAGAATAGTGCAATTGGAGTTGCATGCATTGGATTCGAACAACCTGGTAGGAAGTCATTGATCACACAGGCTCACAAAGTAGAGCGACTTCAGTGGGCTAGAAGTCAACGAACGTGGACAATTGCTGACTGGTAGAATGCAATATGGTTTAATGAATCCCCTTTTTTGTCTTTATTCAAATGACGCAAGTCGTCCACTGAACCGAAGACCATATGAAGCATTTCATCCTGACTGTGTGCAAGGTCTGGTAAAAGCCGGAGGAGGGCTTGTCACGTTTTGGGAGTGTTTTTCTTATTATGCAGTGGGTCACCTCACTGAGATGGCCACTAACATAAACCAACAAGTTTATTTGAGCATTCTGGATGATCAGGTGTTGCTTTACAGTCAACATCTATGTTCATGAAGAGTATGCTGTCGATTCTCCTATTTTTCAAGGTGATAACTGTAAAGTTCATCGGACTGAAAGAATACGTGACTGGCTTTATGAACACTCAATTGAAACTCGACTGGCCTGCAAAATCAACTGACTTGAAAACCAATGAAAATTTTTTGGACATGTTGGAACAATGGGTGAAACGCGAAAATCAGCATCTTCGCAATTTGGGGTTTTTGCAGGATCAGGATGAAACTCTCAGCATGTGGCTTAAACTGAATTTGACGTACCAGTAAAACCTTGTGAACTCACTTCCTAACCGAATTCAGAGGCGGTGTTATACGTTATAAAATGACGTTTTTTATGATTTTTTTGAGAGTAACTAATTTTTTGTACGGTGTGCTTACCATGTTACGATAATTATTCTTTAGAAACTTTCGATTCTTTTTAAAAAATAGTACATTCCTCTCGCAAAATTTGATCAAAATTCCACCGTTTACTCTAATACACCAGTGTTGTGTATCTTTCAGTGTAGGCTCTCGCATGCTTTCATAATTCTGTTGGAGAGTTCTCTCAAATCATTAGGTATTGTTGTTAAGATAACGGATTTTAAATGTCCCTATTAATAGAAATCTAAAGTATTGAGATATGAAGATTTTGGTGGCCTCAAAACATGTCCTCCAGGTTCACTCCACCTATCACTAAATATTTCATTTAGATTCCGTTACTTGTAAGTCCTTAATGGGAGAAGCACCAACTATATGATCTTGTATTTATTTAGTGGAAGATCTTCGAAAATTTATCGACAAATGTAAGATTTTAATTTAAGCAACACATTATTGTTAATGTGTTCCAATTTCATTACTAAAATTATGCAAGAAAATAAAAGATAAAATAAGTCATACTCTATTTAAAAAAAATCATACACTATTAAATAAACAAGTGCTTTGTTTAAATTTTGAAATCATAAAAATTCCAACGCGAAAAATCTGTTCCCAATTGAAATTCTGAATAAATTAATACTTGTTTAAATATTTAAAAAAATTCCCATATGACTGCAAAAAAAAGAACTTAGTCTGAAATACAAGGTTGATTGTTAATATATAGAATTCAATCAATATACCACTAAGCCCCTTGTTAAAAATTATAATATTAAAGTACACATTTTTATACTTACAGTACACATTTTTATACAATCAAATTATTTGAAGCATGAAAAAGAACTTCAAGGTGTAAATGTGTTTTTTTAAATGATAAGGGGAATTTCTTTTTCTTAGTTTCCATCTTCTAAGATACTCGCACATTTGCTTTCAGCCCTGCAATTTTATCATTACTATTCAGCTGCTAGCAACAGTTTTCTTTCATCTCGAAAGAAAAACGGATGTAAAATGTAGGTTAATACATTTAGTATGGCGATTTACCAGTTAAAGCATCTCTGCCGTAACGAGATAGCGAAAGAGAAAATTGCAGATAATCAGTACTATAACATTTGTATTATATGCAAAACAATACTAAATAGAAATGGTAACGGAAGTTGAGAAAAAATTAAGGGAGAATTATGAAATTTTTGAAATCCGGCTAACCTGTTATTTTTAGTTTTAGGAAAACTTGCTGGAAAGTTTTAAGCTTCTAGGCTATATCCGGAAAATTTATTTTAATTTGACTGTAAATATGAAACCATTAAATATATAAAGATTCCAGAGTGACAAAATGTTCTTAAGAAGACTGTGTTTTTTTCTTTACATATTAGTAGGATTTACGCGCCAGTGTTGAAATCATACGCATGGGCAACAAATATTTCGCCTTAAAATATGTCAAAAATTTACAAAATATTAACGAAAAATTGTTTTTTTTTTGCATCGGATTCCATGCATATAAAGAAAATTGTACTAATTTTATTGTTCTACACGTGGTATGGAATTCAAATAATTGGTATTCAAACGGAATAACTAAAAGTGTCGAGCTTAAATTTTTTTTTAAATTTCAAATTCATATGTTGTGCTATGCTTGCATTCATGTACTGACAATATAATTATTCATCAGTAAAATAATATGTTTTCCTCTTTTGGAAATGATTTTATTTAAAATGTATAATTTTTAGACAATTTTAAGTGTAATATTTTGTTAGCTCTTACTTTCTCTGTTTTTCTCATTTATTTGTTTATTTGATCTCAGGATTTTAATCTCAGCACATTATAATTGCACATGTGCCAGCTTCAAGCAGAGATCCTTGGTCCGATCTGCTATTCCATATGTAACCCTATCTTATGAACTTCATGTTTCAATTAAAAATAATCTAAAAAAGAAATTGTGTTTTCAATTTTGCTTCAATTCAAATCTTGCGTTTAAACACCCTTTATATTGTATTTAATAACGCTTTTGGTTACGTTAGCCCCATTTGAAATACGTCATCCATTTCTAATTTGAGAACGTTAATCCATTTAATGAACCTAAGTCGCATGATGAGAGAAAAAATCGAAATGGTGTTTTAATATAGAACAAAAATTTTATTAAGAGAAGAGAGTGAAAACTTAAACATAGTAAGTTTTCAGTCAAAAGTCACAAGCGTCGATGCTCACTGTATCAAATTCAATGTGGAATAAAGGACTAACAAGCACATATAATGGGATATCAGCAAGTGACGTAGTGTGGGTATCTCGATCCTGATTGGTTACTGAAACGTGGCATTTGCTTACGTTAGCAAGTGTTCTTTCCATTCTATTTCGAGTAAGCCAAGCCTGCCAAGAATCAATTCTCTTAAGTGACACATTCTTTACTCTTTCACTAAGTTTTCAATTCTTCCATTATATATTTCTTACTGAGCACAAAAACAAGCACGAAGCCATGTAGAGCATAAACAAACTAATTGCAGCTGGCTCTGGCGTCATAGGTCATGACTGTGGGTATCTGAGGTCTTCTTCGATTTTAAGAGCAAGTACCTAATTAAGCACTGCACACATAAACAAAAAAAATTTCCCCCGCCATAAACTCACAATTTCAATTTCACAGTTCTATGAAAGTGTTGAAAGATTGTTTAAAATTCTATTTGATCCTTAGAATAATATTGCCAAGGATAGATAATATTATTTTCAATAAAATTAAATAATGCAAAATTAATTTATTAATTAAAGCTTAATGTAGTCCACGAAATTCAGCATTTTCATATCTTTTTCCCTCCAAGCTGATAAAAAGTTATAAGTAATTGAAGAATATATTTCGAAATTTTATACGTCAAAAATCAAAGTTTAACAAACAATACATAAATAATCAAGATCGGTTCGTAAGGATTGAAATTCTAACAAAAAGTCGTAGAAAACTGACATTATCATTAAAAATCGAAGTCTATAAATAAATATGTCCTTATAAATTTCAGTTGATTTGAATAGAATCTGTATAAGTTATGAGATAATATATTTATATGGTATATTGTATCATCTGTCGTTTCCTTGTTAAAATATTTATTATGATGAAGTTATATTAAATGTTAGACGAATTCGTTACAATTTCAAAGACTGTAATTATTTTGTAAAATTTTATGAAACGAACGATTTTCTTGTTACTTACTATTGATAAAGAAAGAAAACGATATTAAATATCGTTTTCTAAACTAACAAATTTTATTAGTATGTGTATACGGATAGAACTTTAAAAAAAGTTAGTGGCATCGTTTTAAATGAATTGCGTTGTTCTTTTCTTTGTAGTATTAAACGTTTATTTTGATACATATCTTGAAGGAATAAATAGCACTGTTAATGAAGAAATTTAATTCATCATAGACTCTTACAAAGATAGTTTATATTATTTTTAGCGAATGTTTTAATGTTTACCTACTTTCAAGTTCTTAACTTTCAGCAAAGATATACTTCATGGTTTTCATCTCGTTTTCCTTATAGTGGTAAGCAATTAAAATTTTTATTAATAAATTTAGTTCTTATTGATTTTTGTGATAGAAATTTCTGATAAATATCTGAAAAATTACAACTCACAAATTACGTATTTTTATTGTTTTGACTCTCGAAAGGAGTTTCAGAAAAATTAAAGATTCTTATAAGATTAAAGATTCTTCTCAAATTTAAAACTGAAGGTTTTTAATGTCAGATTGCATGTTTTGAGGAATATTGATTTATAGTAGTAATGTTAGAAGATATATTAAGCTCAGCTCCGTAATTTTTTAAAAAATTATTATTAAATTTGAAACTACAGTCAGACATTAGAAAACTTATTGCCTCTCTCTTTCTTTCTCTTAATGCGTGTGTTTAGTTTTAGAGATTGGATCTTGTGGTTGAAATTAAAGTGTTCTTATTAATAATTTTATGTGAAGTGTTTGAATTTGTTAAAATACTTACGTTTTTTCATGAAACCTACGTAATGAAAAAAAGCTTGCTGTTATGTATTGCTCGAAAATAAGCAATATTTTGTTTCAAGCATAAAAATATTACTTACAAGCTGAATGCCCGTTTTATTTACGGGGGTGAAAATAAACGCATCAATAAATCTGTACAGAACAACACTACAAAATCATGCATAAAATTTTCAGACAAATACCGACACAAATAATAAGGTTAAAATGGATCAAATGTTTTTTATTTATTAATATTGTCTCAGTTGTTTTACATTATTAAATTAAGCAAAGCTGATTTTTAGAAGTTCATCCCTTTAAAATAAAGACTAACTGTATTCAGTATCATCTGGCATAATGCAGTAGCTCAAGGTGACTCATGATATTTAAAATTTGCCACAGTCAAGCTACTCTCTCCTATACATGTCTATATAATAAATCTATCATAAAAATGTACAGTATTGTTGCAGCTGTAATCGGCACCAAATTTATTCTAAAATACGTTTTACCTATAAAAGAGTATATTTGGTATCTATCAAAACATAACTTAATACCATAATGTCAATATTTCCCATAACCAAAATTAAGCATCATTGGTGTCAATAATAGTGTGCCGACGGTACCCCGTAACGATTAAGTACATTTTCTCCATTAATTTTTTATTTTAGTTCATAGCATATTTTTGTGTTATTTAGTATTTATAGTGAAAATTAATTAAGCATCATTGACATCAACAATATAATAGTTTGCTGATTTTTTATGTTCTCTTAATCAAACTGAGTGCTATTTCTCCATCAATTCTGCCTTTTAGTAAATAACTTATTATTGTACCTTAATAATTTGCAAAAATTAATTAGCCTTGGAGTCAATAATTATATTAGTATTTTTTGTACTTATTCCTCAATGAATTAGTTCAATTTTTCCAATAATTTTGTCTTTCAATACAGAACCTTTGTTTTTATTTCAATTACCGTCGATTTTAAATTGTTTAGTTTTGTAAAATTACGATTTAAAAGTATAACTATAGACAAAATACACACTTGGTTTCAGATAAACTTTGAAATAATAATTTGTCGATGTGGTTAGATTGAGTTCTTTTAGAGAAACCGACATGGTCTTAAAATATTCATAAAGAAATTTTGCGTGTAGATATTTTATAAGATATGCAAATAAATATTTGTCAGCTTAAAAATATTTTATTATCGCGCTTTTAATTGATATTTATAAGTCAAATAAAAAGTTATAACACAAAAAAAATATACTTAGATTAAGGTCTTTAAATCAGATTTCAATAAAAGAAAAGCAAATAAGAGCAAAGAGAAAAAATGGGAAAAGCAAGGAAACTCTAAAACAAAAAGCGATGAAAAAAAATGTGATCTCTTTATTATCGCTCAAATCCCAGAGATGGCTGGTTGATACGAATTTCGCACCCGGCTCGCACCAACCACAATGCAGCGTTAAATATCCTCAGTGGTAGACGGATAATGGGTTTGAGTCCCCTTGCCGTCAGACAAATCATAGAAGGTTTACGCGATTTTTTCTCTCTTAATGCAAAGGCGGTTTAGTTCGATCAATTAAGTCCACTACTAAAAGGCAAATTTTTTCTAATACTTGACCCAGGAGTTCTCTTGTCTTCTGGATTTGGTTCAAAATTACAAGGCTACGGAGTTGAACACTAGAAGTCGTAAACCCAAAGAATTGGGTCGGCTATTCAACGACGGTTATAAAATAAAATATTTCGTTGATGGATCCTTGGAACCTTATTAAAGAAACACTAGTTGTCATGATCAAATTGTGTTTTGAGTAAACTTCTTATTTTTCTAAGAATTTGTAAATGTAGTAGCAAAAGAAATAAGCTAAATCACTCGTGGCTACATCCACAATCAACACAAAATTTCACGTGGCTACATCCATATAGTCAGTGAAAAAGCGAATTTTATTAAAGCTATAACAGTAATTACTTCAGAATAAGTTGATGGAACTTTAAGCATTGATTCCATAGATCTTCGATAGCTGTTCCATTGTAGATGAAATGAAAAGAAAGTTTGAAAAGTTATAAAAGTTCTAACTAACTAAATATTATGGTGAAAAGCTTTTTTTCTCATTTTGTATTTCTATTCGAAGGGAACGTGTTAAACTTAAAAAGTTTACAGGTTTCATCTCTTTTCAAACAAATTATGGCTCAGCCAAATAAACCACAAAATATGATTGAGCTCAATCAACACCTCCCTGCAGAAAGAAGGTCTCAGCACCGATCAATTTAACAGTTCGACGTGACGAACATAAACTGCGCAGTGGATGAGAAATAAGAAAGATGTCACTACCTTCGGGCTACTAAGCGACGCAGTGGTTGTAAAGATTTCTTTACGTTTGGACTACTAAGGGATTAAATTTTTTGATTATGGTAACCCGTGCTGAGGCCTTCTCTTTTCTAGGAGGTATTGGCTCAATGCTATTTGCATTTGCAGCAATTTGTGCAAATTAAAAAATTGACGAGGAAACAGATTGTCTTAGCGATGTTTATATGTATTCTGATTGGACAAGCATAATTTCTTTTTTTCCCTACAGTTATTTTTTGAAGAATAAAACGGAATTACAAAAATCGCAGTAATCAAATATGTAATAATACAAGTGTCTATATAAATTTGATTTCTTTCTGAAAGAACAGGCTTTAACTTTGCAACATCATTTAATCCTTATCTATGAGTTGTCAAAAATAAAAATTGTAGGGTTTGTTTCAGTAGTCCCAAATACACTAACGAAATTTGAAATACTGTCTGCCTTATTAGTATTTTAATCAATGCCTAGCCGGACACGCAATAAAGAAAAATTAATTTTAATTTAGTTTGATTAATTTTTTATGACAAACGGAGTCAGTCACTTAACTAAGTATCTCTTTCAACAACGAGTCATTTTTCTAAACATAAAACATATCTTACACTATTAAGTTAAGCTTCTAACATATTAAGCAAACTGTTATAAAACTATTAAGAACTCTTTCTTAATTTCTCGATAATAACACAGGCCTGCGATGAAAAAAATACAAGGGGTCTGATAGCTGAACTTAATGTATTTTTTGGTGCTGAAATGGAAAATAATAATGAAAAATGTCCATCACGTCACGTTTCTTATAAAAATTCAATTTTATTGGAATTTTTATGAACATTTACCAAAAAAAAGTTTTCATTTTTGAATTTCTTCCCTTTTTGATGGACCAGCATTCTACTTTGGTCAAATCTACGAAAGTACCCCTCTATCACTACTTCCTGTCACCAGCCCTCTCTCTGTAATAATCTCTCTCTAACCAATAGCGTCGCGAGAATCCTTATGTCGGTCCGCTGACCTCTCAGAAACACTAGCAAGCGTTATAGGGAGTCATTTTAAAGTTTGCTTTTTTCTGTGTGTTTCGTGAAACATGGCTTTGAGTTCAATACATTGTGAAAATTTCCCAGATGACTTTTGTTATACATGCGGCAAATATAGTTAAAAATCGCATGAGGAGCTTTACAGACTATGTAAGACAACTTTATCTCGCATATTTTGACATGAAACTCGGAGATCACGACAAATCTTGGGTACCTCATGAAGTTTGTGTGCAGTGTCTCAATCATCTACGCTTATGGCATCAAGGAAAGAAGACAGCCTAACGATTTGGAATTCCTATGACGGGGAGAGAGCCCCAAAACCACTTTGATGATAGTTATTTTTGTTCCTGCCATGTTCGTGGGTATAACCGAAAAAATCAAAGACTAATATCTAAACCTGACTCTCGTCCTGAACAAAATAAAATATATCGACCACAGTTGGACCATTTGCGGCGATTTGAAAGTTATCTCCATGCTTTTTGGTTAACAAGGGGGATTTATAAAATACCCATGTTTCATTTGGGAGTGGGACAGCCGTGACAAGACTCAACATCGGGTCATAAAAGAATGGCCAAAAAGACAAAATGTTGACCCAGGCACCAAGAACGTTATTCGAAACAGCTTAGTTGATCCGAAAAAAGTATTGTTACTTCCGCTACTTATAAAATTAGGTGTGATGAAGCAGTCTGTCAAGGCTGTTCCGAAAGATGGCAATTGTTTCAAATACCTGTGCAAAAAGTTTCCAGGTTTATCCCAAGCTAAGTTGAAAGAAGGAATATTTGTTGGTCCAGATATCCACAAACTCATGAAGGTAAAGAATTTGAGACTAACATTACAGAAACGGAAAAAGAAGCTTGGGCTGCTTTCAAAGATGTCGTCAATAAATTTCTGGGTAATTACAAGGATCCTGATTATAAGGAAATTGTAATGAAAATGCTGGACAAATTTAAAACGTTAGGTTGCTCCATGAGTGTAAAAATGCATTTCCTTCACTCACATGTGGACTTTTTCCCTGAAAATTTAGGAGCAGTAAGCGAAGAACAAGGGGAAAGGTTCCATCAAGATATCAGAGATATTTAGGGTAAATGTCAAGGAAGATGGGACAAAAACATGTTCACTGACTACTGTTGGATGATAACTCGAGATAAACCTGAGATTAAGCATGAAAGAAGATCATCAAAAATAAGTTTCAGAGAAAAACGAGTATATACTTAAATAGAAACTTTTCTCTTTTGTTTTTTTGCTTGTTTTGTTTGTTTTGTTTTCTGTTTCTAACTTTCTCATACACATATACAATATTTGTTATTCTTGGTTAATCGTCAATTTTACGTAAGTTATCTCAATAAAAACAAATTAAAATGGTATGTTGGTGATTTTCTTCTAGAAACTGATGTAAAAAGTTTGAACACAAGGAACTTATTGTTTTTCTCTTGACCAGAGGTGACTTCTGCTGTCTGGTAACAGTATTTTTTATTCATTTTAACCTNAATTTTGATGTGTGATTCAAATAACATATAAATCAACAATTACTTCTCTTGTATTTTTCAAAGAGTTCAATTTCGCAGGCTTGTGTTATTATTCATTTGCATGTTTTTAGCCTTGAAGTCCCAAAATAGAATTTCTACCCTTATCCTTTACTAAAGATATTTTATGAAAAGGAATGAAGTTTTAATGCTTTTATTAATACAAAAGTATTTAATTTTTGTATTACATATATATAAATATTAAATTTATCTACATTAAATTTATATATACGTATTACATTTTACTTGAAAAAAACCCAGTTTATAAGAAATTAAACTAGCATAAGCATGAGTGTGTAAAAGTTATCATAACTAAATTTAAAAATAAATATTTTAACATAGAATGATGTATAAATAATTCATACCCTTTGCTCAAGTTTTTAAACACAACTCATGAATTTTTATGCACGTACAATTTGTTTGTATAAAACTCTTCATTTGGAAAAAAATAACATTTTTTCATCAAAGATGAAATAAAATTAATCCCACAATAAGAGAAAATAAATTTCTCAAACATAACGCAGATGGTCAAAAGAATTTTCCATTCCATTGCTTTTTCCTCTCATAAATCTAAGCAGTTTTCTTTTTTTTTTCTCTTGGTTTTAATAAAGCGTACGTAATTCAGCATAGGCGATAAAATGGTAATACACGATGAAAGGAAATATTTTTAACACGTTTAATATATGCCTTTAGTTTCTTTTTTTTTTTATACTATTTGTGTTTTTTTTATTTCATTTTTTATGTACTGAGTTTTATTTTTCTGTTCTGGTATAACGAGATTATGGTAGTGGTTACTGTGGAAAATTTTTTTTCTTTATTAGAGCTTTGAAAGAAGGAAAGTGCATAGTAAGGAGGATTGATAAGTTTTCATATTATTCATGACACCCTCTCGATCAAGCCAAGTTATGCATTTTAATCGAAAAATTTTGGACCGCTTTGCTGCGATGACGTTATTTTTTTCTTTAATCTGCAGGCAAGAAATGTCTTAATCTTATAAGAAAGCAGAATAAAAAATGAACCACAAAAATTTGCATTTAAAACTTATGATGGTAAAAAAATTATGTTTTCGATAAGGAGGTATTTTAAAAGAAATAGGTTTAATTAGTATATTTATATTTAAGTCTTTGAAAAAACACGGAATGGAAAGTTTTAAATGTATAATTTAACTATATTTTCTCTACTGAGTTTAGTTTTCCTCTCATTTATGATTTTACTGCATTATTGCTGCTTCTCTTCAACTATTTAAAAGATTTCAACTATTTAATTCTCTTCAACTATTCCATGCGATAATTCTTGCATTATTACCTAAACTAATATTAAAAGAAATACAAATACTTTATTTGAAATAAATAGTTATATGTTCGTTGAGATATTTGAAGGAACAGGGAAAAACATTGATAGATGCATCATTAATTCCAAAGATTGTTTTGAAAACAAATTAATGATTTGAAACACTTATCACTAAATTTGCATGATAAACGTTAAGCAGAATAAACATAGCAGGATAATTATTCTGAATACCATTACTTTTATTTATCAGATGGTGTTCTAATTTTATCGTGTTAATTTTATAGTTCTGATTTGAGCTTATCAATTCAATTAAAACTGATAATTAAAATAAAATAGTAAGAATCTAAATCGTAATTTGAAAAAGAAAAGTATCAACAGTATTATTTTTTTACAGCAGTAAGTTTTAATTGCGTAACTTTATTTTATTCCATACCTAGAATTTTTTATATCTGGATAACGCCCATTTTTTAAGAAATTAAAAATTTGACACGATTACTTCTATAACATATCACTTAGCCCAAATTTATAATAAAAAATGTAATAAATACTTTATTTATCACAGAAAAGTAAGTTATATGAAACATTAAATGCGATTATTGATAAATGATGCATCGAAAATTCAGAAGTTTGTTTTGACTAAAAAAAAGAAGTTTGAAACTATTTATGAATGAATTTGAAGGATAAACATTACAATGCATCTAATAAGCACACCGGACAAAAAATTAGTCACCCTTGGAGAAATCATGAAAAACATAATTTAATAGCAAGTAACACCGCCTTTTGATTCGATAACCGCCTGGAATCGGTTAGGAAGTGAGTCCACGAGGGTTTTTGCAGGTATGTCGAATCTAGTTTAAGCCACTGGCTGAGGATTTGATCGCGCAAATCCACCAAATTGCGAGGATGCAGATTTCGGCGTTTTACCCGTTATTCCAACATGTCCCACAAATTTTCAATGGAATTGAAGACAGGTGATATTGCAGGCCAGTGGAGATATAGTAATTGAGTGTCTGAGTGTTCATAAAACCAGTCATATATTCTTCCAGTCCGATGAACTTTGATGTTGTTATCTTGAAAAATAGGGGTATCGACAACACACTCTTCGTAAGGTAGCATCTAATCATCCAGAATGCTCAAATAAACATGTTGGTTCATGTTAGTTGCCATCTCAGTGATGGGACCCAATCCATAATAAGAAAAACGCTCCCGAAACATGACAGACCCATCTATGGCTTCAACCTGACCTAGCACACAGTCAGGATAAAATGCTTTATCTGCTCTCCGTTGCAATCGACGACTCGAAATTATGAGATCATTTATACTTTGAAGGGTGTACAATGAACTTATGAATACATTGAAGGGTGTAGAGTAACTAAATATCAATATTGGAGAATGCTTCTTCCAATATCACGCCCATTCATGAATTATTTTATATACCAAAAACGCTCAATTTGGCTATCGTTATGACTTGTTTTAAATCGTGCACAAAATCGGTGTAAATTAGTTGTCTTTTCCCCAGCTAAATCTACAGAAATAAAAATTCCCCTCACAAATGCTTTCAGTTCAATAGTAAGAATAACTATATTTCAATTTTGATGTGTGATGATTACTTTATTTGAAGTTAATACCAAATCGGGAGTCTTTATACACTTCAAAGGGTGTACTTATGTAATTAACAACAATAACACAGGCCTGCGATGAAAAAAATACAAGAGGTCTGACAGCTGAACTTAAGGTATTTTTTGGTGCTAAAATCGAAAATAATAATGAAAAATGTCCA
>NC_092211.1:59580996-59620157 GCF_043381705.1 Parasteatoda tepidariorum
TCAGGTTTTGAAACTTAATCTCACTTAAATAGGTATGAATTTTATGGTTCATCTTAAGAGTAATTTTTCTGAGATTGATTAAAAAAAAGAGTACATTTTCTCTTTTTTTTTTTAACTATGTCAAATTTAAATTTGATTTAATCAATTTTTTCATAACTTGAATAATATTGTGTATAGGTGTTATGTAAGTGTAAAAAAATACCATTTATCCGGATATCGATTAACCGAACTTACTAATCAACCAGATTGTTCATTAGCCGTACGTTCCACCTCCGCTGCCTCTTAATGGAGAAACATTTATTTTTAAAAATTAGTTTTTTATTAAGAATTAAATAAAATATGTATTAATCTTCAGACGTTTGCAGGCGTTCCTCCTGGGGATGGTCCCTGAGAGCTGATTAGATTAAACTAGTTTCTCTAATGTTAGATTTTCTCATAAAATAGAACGGAGAAATCCCGTCTCACTTGCTTTTTACATGTTTGTAGTGAACATGCTGTATTGATGTACGAGTGTCAAACATGTGTGGACTTGTACTACCAGTACACGAAAAAATTGAGATAGTTAAAAGACTGAAGAAAAATGGAGCCGGATACAACGTATTGCTTTATCTAGAAAAAAAAAGATTGAAAAAAAAAACATAAGTTGTCTAAAAAGTTTTATCACTGAACTTTCTTACAGTTGTACAATTTTCCCGATATTCCGTTAACTAGATCGACCTTAGTCCTCATCTATCTGGATGATTAGTGTTCCACTGTAAAGTAATTAATGAAACCATATCTTACACCTTAGATGTCCCTTTAAATTAAGTAGATTATGTTCTGTAAACTTATTAATGATTACAAACTCTTCTATTCGAATATGTGTATATTTTTATTTTAAGATATATATAATACGTACACAAAATTGCATTAATTTTTTCTGACACTGCTTATAGTATAACTTCGGAATCTTCCAGTAGAATATAACTTTTAAGGATCTTCGGGACATCAAGTTGTTCGACGCCACACGGAAGTTGAAGGCATGCCGCTAGTTGTCGACGAACAGAACACCTTGAAAGATGACCAAGAGATCTTGGTCTTCTGGGTGAATTTACATTCTCAAGTACATGATCCTCATACCAAGTCCAGGCTTTATGTAGTGTATTGACATCATGTGCACCGGTTGGTAAAATGACTAGGCCACTCTTTTTGAAGTCCCCCTCACGCAAGAATGGATCTGTTATACTGTTCCACAATAGCTTGAGAATGTAGGCCGCTGTTATTGAAGGCATCATTATTCTTTCCCCATAAAGAAACAAATACGTAATTTGAAGGGAGCGGAAACTGGTTTTACTCGTGACAAAAATACTAGCAATTGCTACTTCTCTGAAAAATCTGAGAAAGAAAAAAAAAAAGAAACTTTTAGAATCGGCAAACAACATTAACTGAACAACTAACCTCTTTTTTACATTAAGTTAAAGGGAAAGGTAAAAACATTCAAGCTATACAAAATCCGAATAGACAAACACATGTTTTGTTAAAAAAATAACAAGAGGACAAAGCATAAAAAAGCATATGCAAGCATTAAATTTTTCAAGTTTTAAAAATTGACAGACTTAAAAAATCTAACTAAGTTTGAAAAATTAAAAAAATAAAAAAAAATAAAGAAAAAACTTATTTTTTTGTTAACTCTAAAACAGAGATCGCAGGACTGCATCAATGATGAAGAACATGGGGGATATTTGGTGGTCATAAAATTATATTACAAAAGCGATGCGCTTTTCATTTTTCGCTTAAGTTTGAACAAAAATAAAACGATTTTATCTTTTTTAGGATGCAAAAAAATTTTTTATACCAATACAATTTTGCAATTTGAATTTCATAACAGATAGCTAATTGCACATTTGTCATGTGATGCATGAAAAATATCATTGTTTTTGTGTAATTTGCGTTAAAAGAACTTTTTGCACCATCCGCATCAATTTTGATCAGTAAAATAAAAATAATCAAAATATTTTTTTCAACTAAAAATAACCAAATATACGGTACTAAATTACCTATACAAAATTAATAAGTGAGCAATTTTATTGTTTAACACTTTTAAGAAGAGCTTCTTTGTATCCTCAGAATTTTTACGACGAAAAACTTGTCCCAGCCATCTGATCCCGTATGACTTAATAACTTTCAAAATGTGCGGTTGTCTACATTTATTATACACTTCGTGATTATGTAAATTTCTCCGTGTATTATTCTTTATCACTGCTCCAAAAATTAGCAGAAGGATTTTTCTTTCAAAAGGGAGTAATCTATTTTTTTCTCCTCTATTAAGCACCCAAGTCTCGCGGCCGTACAAAATAATTGGTCTAATAAAACGCGAGTGTGTAAAAAGGCAATCACTAGAACCAAAAATGTTTTTTTAATTGTAAGGTACACAAATTGATGCACCATTTTAAAGTAATTAATTTGAAATGACAAAATAATCAGTCGAAAAGTTCCAGAAAAATACAATTTAAAAAAGTAAGATAATTAAAACGCCAAAATACAAAAGTGAGCGAAATCGGTCGAATAGCTTTATTTATTATAATATTATTTATAACATTTAAGAAGAAGTTGATTCTTAAACTTTCCTCTCCTTGGAACAACTCGACCCATTTCGTATACAATTCCGAATATAAAAAATCGAATTTAACGAAGATTTTCCTAATGAGACTGCTGCATCAGAAGCAATCAATCGGATTTTCCAAAAATTAGTTAAAGAAACAACTTAAAGAATAGAAAATAAGTGAAAATACTTACTCATATGCAGCTTTGTACGAACAGTAAAAATTGTGAGTTGAAAACGATAAGCTTTCTGTTTTTCCATACCTAATCATTGGAATAAAATTTTCCACGGTAAGACATATAAAATAATTGAATGAACTGTAGGACATTGTGTCAACTTCTTTCCATACATTCAAAACATCTATTTTAGATTCATGCGCAGCTTTTAATATATCCTCTAGCATTGAATGGTCATCAAGGTAGCTATAGTAGCCATAGAAGTCATCATTAAAAATCAATCTTAAAAATTCTATGAACACGCTATGGTGAATGCGATGTTTAGAGGAAAGCCTTAAAAGTTCTAAAATCTTCTTATCGATCCGGTGATTAGTGTAATGTAAATCATATATCCCGATACCTAGAGATTTTAAGTAAAACTTTACAGCAGAAGTTAAATACTGACTGCACTGGTTTTTCTCGTGGAATTTTATCAAAAACCTACCGCACCACACCAACGCCCTAAATGGCGGCATAGAACAAAATATCTTTTTCAACTTCTCAGCTGCCCAAATGTCATCATCACTAGCTGGTGCCATAATGGATTCTATTTCAAAAGTATCGTTCAGAAATCTTTTCGGAGATCTACCTCTTGCATTTCTGTTTTCCGTAACAGCTACTTCTTCACGTTCTTCCAAAAAAGCAATATCCTCTCTTTCAAGCCCACACTGACATCCTTCAGCGCCATTTTCCTTCAGGTGAAAAGCTTTGAAAATGAGCAAGCAATCGCTGTAATCCAAACAAGTGGAAGACATAGCAAATTAGAATTTTAAAATAAAAATAACAGCTTCGATAAATAATAAAACTAGAATACTATTCTTTAAAAGCTTTTTAGCAATATTATTTACAGTTAACTATCAAATGCTTCAGATTCTGGAGTTATGGAAATTTCTACATCCAGCTAATCCAATTTCCAGCTGCCTATCACCAAAGGAAAGGTCCCTGTCAGGGTCGTTTCACCGAATTCCTCTGATTCCCTCTTCTTACGGGCGTGGTGATGATCCATCACCATACCATTGACCAAGCCATAGACTGGTTCTGGGATTGTTTCACGGAAAATACCACCAGTGGTGCTTACCCCCATCATCCCAATACTTTCAAAGGAACACCTGGGGCATGTATCCTTACATTAAAAAGAACTAAAGAGGTTATCTTTGGCATGATGTAGTAAAAAATCTCACCAATATTATGAATGAAAAAGAACAAATGTTCAGTACCTGCCGTTATTTAAAAAAAAAAAAAAAATATTAATGAAAAACCATCGACTCAAATGATTCTTTACAACTTAACCGGTAAACTAGTTTGGCGCGATTATCGCCGCTTTTACACCAAATGCTTATTTCCGATGTAGTTTATTAAGCAGAATATATAGTGAGGAAGAGCATAACACTCTTCATTATATTTGGGAGGTGCGCTTTTAAGCTTTTCAGCAATTTCTTGGAAAAAAAGATTACAAGATCACGCACTTACTTTGTTTGAACTTTAAAAATTTTTTTATAGGAATTTCTTGTTTTAAAAAGCATAAGTATTCTTATTGGAGGAATTTTTATTTTTGATAACATTATTTATATTATTAAGGAAATTCTTATTTTCAAAAATCTAAATTGATTTTTTAAAAAGCATCATTTATTTTCATTATAGGTGGAGGGGAATTATTATTATTAAATATTGCTTTTTTTAAAAAAGAGGATCAAATTTTTTATATTTATAAAAAAACTCTTATTTCGATGAATATTAGGGGAAAGTTGGACAAAACGGGATACCATTATTGTATTTATTTGCTACGGAAAATCTGTTAAAGTGAACCATACATTATTTTTTTTTATAGCTACATCATTTATTGAAGTACAGAGAAAACATATTTTAAATTAATTTTAATGACTGTGAAATAGAAAAAAAAATCATTTTCCAAACTCTTACATATCCCGTTGATGCATACCTGAGTTGTACAAAACGGGATAGGGTTTACAATGTTTAATTGTTTGTGTAAAACTAACTGAAAAATATAATTAACTGACAGAAAACTGTGAAGCAAAATTTCTAAAAATTTTATTTATAGGATTTGATTGCTTCTAACATTTTTATAGACTGTTGTTTTATAATTAAGTGCACAAAAATTATGATGATACATATGTTTTTAAAGAGAATTTGGGAATCTGGACAGATCCCGGCACTTTTAAGAAGAGCTATTATAGTCCCCATTTTGAAAAAGAATAAAGATCCTGGAGAGTTGAATAGCTATAGGCCCATCTCTCTTACGAGGATACTTGCTAAAACAATGGAGAGACTTGTGGTCAACCGCTTGAACTGCTATCTGGAAGAATATGGTATACTGACAGCAGAACCGTTTTTATGTTTATATGGGCCCTGGGCCTGCCCTTATCTGGGGGTCCTTTATGAGTAAATATAGAGAGAAAAATTTAATTTTGAATAATTTTTAAATATTATTTTATTTTAAGAGTAAAAAACATATAAATTAATTATGCAAACTTATATATACATTATTTTTATCGAAAATTTAAGGTAACAATACTTTTCGCGCTTTTTGAGAGGCGAATCATCTATCACATCATCAAAATCAATTTCCTGTAAGACATCATACAGTTTGCTTTGCAGCTCAAAATCTGTAAGACTTAGAAACATCAAATTATGATGGTGTGTAGAAAATATGCTAGGAGTTAGAAAGAATACAAGAAAATACAGTTTGATTATTAGTTTTTTTTATAATCTTTGAAAAACTGACTCAATTTTGAGCCAATGTTTAACTACGTAGCCTTGAAATTTTAAAACCAATCCAGAAGACAAGGAAACTCCTGAATCAGTTCCCAGAGGTATTGAATTGTCATAAGAACTTGGAGGAGTTTATGACCCCGACAGATTTAACATGCACCAGTCACCATTTTATACATGGGTATTATTCGGCCGGCTGAATTCGAACTTCCATTCTCACGAGCAGGAGTCCATAGCCCTTCCAACCAAGCTATCGTGGCCAAGTTTTTAGTTTATTTTATAACAGTCATTGAACAGCCAATCCAATTTCGAGTTTACGACTATAATGTTCAGCTCCGTAGCCTTGTAATTTTGAACCCAGTCCATCATACAAGATAATTCCCGGATCAAGTATTGGAAGAAATTTTTGCCTTCATGGAGGACGCTTTGATGAAACTTACCCGCATTTACGGTACATAGCGAAGAAGAACGCGAGTGCCTTCCACGGTTAGCCTGACGGTAAAGGGACACTAACCCATGATTCGCCTACCACAGAGAATATTTCACGTCAGCACTGTGGTCGGTAAAAGTTGGGTGTGAAATTCATATCGACCAGCCATCACTGGGATTCGAACTCGGTGCACGTCATTCAGAGGAGAATGCTATATTCCTTGAGTCCATCTTCATTGAGTAATAACCCTGCGGCAGGTGCCAATTTTCTAATTTTAATAATTGGTACCAATTTTATTGATTTGCCGAAATTTAGTCATTTTCAAAATGTATATGGTAATTCAATCGTAATTTTTGCAGAAAAAAAAATGGAAATAAACCGTTTTTCCTTTTATTCTGCAATAAATGCGGAAGCAACCACGAGGGTTAATGAGCAAAATGAACAGGGAGCGGAGTCTTCTAGTTTTTTTAAATAATTGTTAAATTGTTAGTCTTTAACATGCATACTTAAAAAAAAAGATAAGAAAACATTTTTCAGTATTAGTAACTAGTAATTAAAGACTGTCATCGGATAGAATAGAACCTACGATCTCACAGTTTTGTGTTAAATTTCATAATCATCAGCCCCAAATATACACACCTGCCTTGCGGATATATTTTTAATATTTTTTTTTAAAATTTAATAAATTAAGTCATTTGGATACTTGACATTCTGGAAAATTGCTTTCCAAATTAGAATTTTTAACGTTTATAACAAGTATCTTCAGTGCATTTAGAAGTAAACTATAATTCGTCTTATCTTATTCATTTTCAGCTTATGTATATGCACCAAAAATAAATTCAAAACTAGACTGTATATAACACAAGGACTGCAAATTTAACTGTCGGAGATAAAATCTTATTTAAGATTGATAATGATAAAAAGATGAAAAATCTACATTCCTCTAATTTGAAAATAGTCTGCTTTTAGGTTATACTGCTCGTAATTACCTTAATAAACTTTAATCGTAATGCCGGGGTTCCGCCGATAGAAGACATCTAATATATCAATGAAACACGCTAAAGCTTTATATCAGTTAGCAATTAGTTTTAGAATTACAATTATAGAATAATTATTTTTATTATAGAATGAAAGGTTTTAAAAGACAAATATTTGTTAATGTTTAATATTTAATCAAAGAAAAAACATAACCCATATTGAAATCTAACGAATAGCCCCTGATAAATTTTGTGACTAAAAAATATTGAAACCTGATTGATTTCCGGATTTTAGAAACACCTTCTAGTTTTACTATTCAATCAAATTGTTTTCGATGTCTTTCATCCCACCTGTCTCACTTGTGATTCAGCATATTTTGATATCATTTTTGTTTCGTTCTCACTTAATAGTAACTTGTTTGTGACAATTATTTTTTAAACACTTTTTTGCAAAAAGCCAAAAAATATAATATTGAGGACATTAACTTAAATATTATTATTAATTTTTTTTGTATGCTTCTTTTACTCACATCATCCACACTGACAAGCAACTGTCTGCTCTAAATACTGCGATAACGTGAAATGAGATAGCCAAACAAAACGTATGGAGTTATTTAAATTCATGTTCAAAAGTATTAATTGTTTTTTTGAATTGACAATTTCAGTCATCTTTTAGGCATTTAAAACTGCAGTATATCACATGAAAGTATTAAATATATCAAAAGTAAAATAAAAGAGAATTCTGATCCTTGGTAACAGATATTAAATAGTCTCATCATCGAATGATGGAGCATAATTACCTTTTAAACAAATCAATTTTTTTTAACCTTTTAAACTAAAAATTTGCTTATTTTTAAATAATTTATTAATGCTCAAATTGTTGAAAAGATGATATGATAACGAAGTTTTTTATTTCATTCAGGCATTTATTTATATTTTTTTCATTTATTTTTTTATTAAATTAAATGCACACGTTTCAAATAGAAACAAAGCTGTCAAAATTTCATATATAGTTTCGATTTGCAATTTTAAGAAATTGTTTCGTCTTTGATTTGGAAATTTAGAAGCCTTATTAATTAAAAAATTGAGAAGCCTTGTTAACTTTAGACACATAATAACAACAAAAATGAGGCAGTTAAAAATAGAAACGAATATGATGAATAAACAATAAAATCATGAGCTAACTAAATAAATTAATTTTGTGTACGAAATATAATATTACAAATTAGGCATATTTCATATTTTGGGGAAACATGGAAAATTTGGTCATACAGGAGTTCTAAAAAGTTTTTTTTCTCGTGTTTAAACATTTGCTTAGCTGATGATCATTTGATTTCAATGCTCCATTAAACAAAATCCTATGTTGTTTCTGTCTATTAGTAGTAAGTAAATTAAAATAAAATTGCATTTGTTACCTCAATTTCATCCAGAATAGACCAAATCAAGAATTTTGGCAGATAGGCCAGTCAAAGATGGAATTGAATAGTGGCCCGCTATTTAAATAAATAAACAAAAAAATTCACAATGTATATATAAAAAACTGCGCAAACCTTTCACCTTTTTCCTAACCACAACCAAAATTGATATAATAAAAACATTTGCTTACCTCCAACGTGAAAGATTTATGTCTTCTTAATATCCAACGAAAATTTGATGCAGAAATTCCAATTCACGGATTCTCTTACGATTAATTTGAAAAATAACAATATGAAATCAACTAATAAAATTAAGTCAATAAAACTATTAGGCTAGTTGAAATATTTAAGATGATTAAAGGATAAAAAGCTTTTATAATAAACTGGAAAAAATATCTAAATTTTCTATGAAAGAAAATTTAGAATTGAACGAGGCCCAATTTAAAGGCATTATGGAAATCTCAAGACAGAGTGACCCAAAGGAATTCTAAGAAGACTCTCCCCCTATTCCAAGAAATATTTCTTCCTAGAAATTTATGAGCAGAAATCAAACAAAAGGGTGTTTCTGTGGATATCTGATTATTTTCGAAGTTAGGAAAAAAGAGTGTTTCACCTAATCCGTTTCTAGCCTAAAAGATAATTAATAATGTGCACCTGTGGCTACGAGGGTCCGTTTGTAGGGAGAGGGTACTATTTTCATAGAGGGATTTTATATAGGGGAGAAAAACAACTTGAAAGGGAAAAACATTTCCTCCTTAACCCGGCAGGACGCGCAGGGGTTCATATGAACCCCAGATGATTTTGTTAATAGAATTTCTTTTTTTCTAATGACTTTGAAAGTTCTTTCTTTTCAATAGTCTAATTTTATACGCCCACCAGCCTATACCAGGTGTTACAAATTTTAAAGGGCCATTATTTTTTCTTTGAAGAAGGAGTTGTCAAGTTAGGGGTGTGAATGGACAACGCGGTAGTCAAAAATATGCATTTTAACATTGCTACTCTTTGTGTTCAGACGTTTTTTTTTTGCTGCAACATGGCGACTCCGTGCGAAAAGGAAAGGGAGAGACTACAAAATCATTTGTATGAGGTTGAGAGTGAGCAAAACACCTTTTCTGATGAGGAAGCAGAATGTAATTTTGATAGCGAAATTATGAGTGATCATGACTAACAATCAGAATTAGATGAAGTTTCCGCTCAAGAAGATGCTTCAAACAACGATAATTTAATTGAAAAAGATAAAGTACATTGCGGGGAAAATAAAAATTCAAGATCCGAAGATTACCGAAAGAGTAGCCTGGATGCAACAACGAAAAAGACGAAAGTGAACCTACTTCAAAGATGAAAGCATTGATATCTAAGTGACGTTTCTATATTTGCCCACGTAATAAGGACAAAAAATCATCAACTGCATATGAAAAATCTTTGTGCAAAGGACACACACTAAGTATATGTCAAAACTGCATGAATAAAGAATAGATAAGATAAAGAAGACACTATAGAGAAAGTTACGTATAATAAATATGCTATTTTTGCATTATTCTGAGTATTTTATTGATATCGTGTTTTACTAATTTTTAAAAATCTTAAATTTTACAATTAAAATCATTTTGCTTTCAAATATTGCGGTGGAAAACGCTTAAACTATAATTTAAGCTTGTGGGGTCCATACAGACCCCACGCGCGTCTTTGTGTTCGAACGGAAGGCGCGCGTCCTGCCGGGTTAACATATACCGTTCACCTTTTTTTTTTCTTCAGAGCCATTTTCGAAAATGTCTGAGTTAAGATATATCAAATCTTTCAGAAATGGTTTTTTTGCTTTACAAAAATTATTTCTCCCCTATATATGGAAAATATAAGCGCGGCACAATTTATTGACGAGGCGAAGGTAATAAGGCAAAATTAATTATGAAAAATGATTTCATAAAAAAATCGCATGAAAATCATGGGCATGCACCCGATTTCAATAAAATTAGAAGAAAAGAATTCTGTAATAAATTGAAGAGTAGGCCCAAAGAAGAATTTTCTGAGGCAGCACCAAAAATATACAGGAAAGCCATTTATTTTAATAAATATTATTATCTTCATTATAATACCCAGCTTAATATCTTACATTAAAATCGCTTTTAAAATTTTACAGTCGAATTTATACGATTATTATTATTTAAACATTAATTTCATTTTAATATTTTTGATATTATCTTGTTTTGATATAAATATAAGAGCAAAGTGAAAATTTAATTAAAAAAAAACTCATTTGATTAAGGTCGTAAACAGGAGGCTGTGTTTACGGCCTCTTGTTGTCTATGAACATGGAGCGATTTTCTTATTAAATATGTTATGAATCACATATTTAATAAGAAAATCGCTCATTCATTTTATACTGTAAACAGACATTCAAAACAACTTTTTAAATTTTTAAACGTATTGCTAATTTATTAATAAATTTATTTTTATATGAATTTTAAAATATACAAATCTTTATGTAAATTTAAAAGTTTAACCTGTAAATTTATAAATGCCATTTAAAGAGCAAACAAACTGAAATTTAGTTTAAACTTTGAAAGTTTAAACAAAATAAAATTTATTCATTTAGAAAATACAAGATTAATTCCCTGTTTAGTTTATAAGAAATCTATTCTTCTCAAAAATGGTAAGCTCAGAAATAATTCCCTGCAACTTGTAAATTTACAAATTAATGTACGCTGTTTTAACAATCAGAGAACAGTTAAATATCATTATGCATAGAATAACTGTTGATCCATTGTATTCCTCGCAAATAAAAATAATATATATATTTAACATATATTCTATAAATGAAAGACGTGGAAAAAAATATTGAACAAAAATAGTTAATCAAGTTTAAGTTAGTATTGATTTTTTAGTTAAAGTTACTCATCATTTAGTTACTCATCATTAATATAAAAGTGAAAATAAAAAAAGCCTAGAATTGGAAATCATAATAAAATTTATAAATTTTTCAAACTAAAAGAATTACTTGTCTCCTTAACAGTTTTATACTTAAGTTTATGATCAGTTTTATATTTATAACAGTTTTAACTTAATTTTATGATAGATAAAAAAATTGTTGAAGTGTCCCATACCAACTTTATGTATGCATTAAATTTAACAAATCTTATAATAATTATGCATAGAATAACTGTTGATCCATTGTATTCTTCGCAAATAAAAATAATATATATTTTACATACTAAATAATGGTAAGTGCAATTACGAAAAATGTTTCGTAGATAAAATGCTTGAGGTATTTTAAATTAATATCTATTATGCAGAATTTATGTTTACATAACTTATCAAAAAAATATTAAGTAAATATAATTTAAGAAATGAGCCTAAAATTTCTTAATTGAATTTTGTTTTTTTACAAATTTAAATTGCATTTAAAATATTAATAGATAATTACGTAAAATTTAGAGTATTGATGTTAGAAACATTAATATTTGAAGTTATTGAAGTATCAATATATGCATGTTTTAATTTGCAATCTTTTAATACTTTTAAAAAATTGAACTAATTTTGGTGAGTAACTCATGAAAGATGGCTTAATAAAGTTTCATACCATATATTTTTTTCTTAAGATTCAGCAAATTTGAAGTATCCTGCCTAAAATTTACAATTTTTTTAAAAAAACTAATTGTTGCAAATTCATTATTAAACTATGTTTATTTTTTATTTTTATTTTTTTTTTAAAAACTAATATTTAAAGTCACTAAAACACATTAATATTAAAACAGAAAGGAAAAAATAATAATTATAAAAATTTAACGAACAGAAAAGAAGATTAATAAAGCAATTTTAAAAAAATGTATTTTAGGGCAGAATTTTTTATTATAAGGCTAAAAATATACATTTATGAAATTTGGACCAAACTGTACCTATTAATACATGAAAATAATTAATAATTTTTCTTACCATGCTAATAAAAAATAAAGATTAAGTAAATACCAAGATTTCGTGCAGAACTACAAAAATTAATCACGAAATAAAAACAAAAGAATTTTAAATTTCTTGCAATATATTGAATTTCATTTTTGTTGTACTTATAACTACATAATTTCATTTATTATTTTTAGTTCTTTCCATTTCATCTAGCTTCTTTTTTTAATTTTTAAGATAATACTATATACACTCATTCGCAATAGACTCGGCAGTAACTACAGAGGAAAATTGTGCTCAACAAGAACAAGTAGTGCTATTTGTCATATTATGTTGCTATGAGGGTCAATAACATAACACATATTAGCAAACAGCCAATTTTTAGTTATAAATTTTCCTAATTAGGGATTTACTGCGTAAATGCATTCTTCAACTTTGTACAGGTTAATAAAAATGTCCTCTTAGTTGCGTTACATGAAGAGGAGGACCACGAGAACCTCAGCCGGTTAACTTGACGGCAAGGGGACTCTAACCCATGATCAGTCTACCACTGAGGATATTTCACGGCAGCATTGTGGTTCGTGCAAGCCGGATGCGGAATTCGTATCGACCAGCCATCGCCGGCATTCGAACCCGGTTCACCTCATTGGAGGCGAGAGCTCGATCCCCTGAGACATGACGGCTGATATGTATATTTTAATCATATCTATGGAACTAATTAAAAATCAGTTTTTTATTATTGCATTATAATTTAATTAGGTTTTAAAAATATCTCTTCAAGTGGCACAGTTGGATGCATAAATTTAAATTAATTATTTTTCATAATGAATAGGAAAAAAAAAGAGTTTGAAGAGAGAAGTCTTGAGGGTAAAATAATCTCTAGGTATCTATAAATAATCTGAGGATATCTACAACTTACTTTTTTTTTTCTCATTTTTTTTAAAGTTATTTAGTTGCAATAGTTAATTATCAGCCTTTCTTAAAGTTTTTTTTCTAATATTATTATGATTTTATTTTTAGTAATATTCTAAATTAACTTAAAACTAAAAGTGCATTTCTTTTCTTATGTAAAAAAATCCGGTATCATTACACTAATATGTAACCTTCATGAAAAACATATTGGAAACAGTAGTAACTTAATCATTATGCAATTATTAATCAGTAAATAAGTTATATTTATTTATTAATATGGTAAGCTCAAAATGAAACAATTTTAAGTTGAAATTTGAAATTAATTTGAATTTTCGAAATTGTTAATATGAATTAATTTAGTACAACATTACTATACAATCAGTTGAAAAAAGAAAAAAAAAAGAAGAAAAAAAAACATTTGAATAAATTTATTGTAAACGAAAGTTGTAACAACTTGAATTGGACATCTAATTAAATAATTTAAAATTTTTATGTAACAATCTGTTTTTCGCTAAAAAAAAATAAACCAAATAGCCTAGCATTCTCAAGATTTCCTCCAGGTTACATTTCAACAAAGCAAGTGACAAATCGTACTAATCTTTCAACTTTGATGTTAGATGCAAGCTATATAAGACTCTGCCATCAGAAAACCCGAAATGCCCGGGATTTTCTTAATAAAAACGTGATAAATCATTGTTTCAGTTATTATTTGTTAATTAATGTGTTATTTCTAATTAATATATTATTTATTATATATTATTTATTATATATTTATAAATTAGTCAGCCAGTCGTCAACGCTTGTAATTGCTTCTCATTCGTCATTGTTTTTTTTTATTCCTTAAAGACCGATATTTCCTACAAAAGATCGAATATTTTGTTTTCAAAATATACAATCATTTTGTTAACATGTTAATCATAGCGATTAACTTGATTTGAAGTGCAATCATACGAACTTGATGAAAAAACTCTACCTTATGAACTGAAAATGAGTGATTCAACAAGAATTAAAAGATAGGTAATTTTATTTGTTGAAGAAACTTATAACAATTTAAATAGGAAACTGTTCTTATCATTATATATTAAAGCATAAGATGNATACCCCCCCCCCAACATATCTTGAAACTTGAAGTTTCTAAGTTTTACAGAATTTGGGCAGCAAAACAAAATGTAACGCATACTTAAAAGTAATAAAAATTCGCGAAATAAGCTTTCCAAGTCTAAAAAAGCTAAATAATAAGCTAAGTCTTATAATTTTTGTCCTCTTATATTTATTTTCCTCTTTATCTTATAATTTTTAAACAACATTTAAGGTTAAATTGGACACCAAAAACAGCGTTACGAATTTTTAATGTATAAAGATTGTATATTGATTTTGCTTAAATAATTTTCATTTTCCACAACAGATCAAAAATGGCACGAGATTCTAAATAAATTAGTAATCCTATTCCCTCATTAATTGTGTAACAAATTTTTCCAAGTTATCTTCAAGTTAATTTGAATTTGCATTAATGCCTAGCTAGTTATTTAATTGTTTTGTCCAACATAAATATTTTCAAATTATTAAGAAAATTATTTTTTAAACCGAAGTTATAAATTTAAGATCTTTGAAGATTCTAGATCTTCTAAGATATTAAACTTTCAAATTCTATTATTAAAATTTTTGTAATTTTAAGAAAAATTTTATTGTTGTAAAAGTTTTAAAAAACCATCACTTTCAAAAAAAAAAAAACTTTTTTATTTAGTATACAGTACACCATTTCAACTATTGTGTTATTATAAATAGTTAAAATATAATTTTGTTCAGAAAAATAATGTAAAAAGTATGCAGAAAAATGAAAAATATACTATTTTTGAAATAGTAAATTATGTTCAAGCTCATTTCTTGTTCTATTATTTTTATTTATTTATTTTTTTGTATTTATTTTAATGCGCTAAAATTAAATAAATAAAAATTCTGCATATTTTCATACTAAATATCAATGTATTTATTTATTTTTTAACTATAATTAATTTTGATAAAAACATTTTTATGTTATTATTGTAAAATATATTATTGTTATCAAAGTAATATAAACTTCTTGTATTATGTTTGCACTTGAGAATCACGTAATGTTTATGAATGAAGGAAAAAGAGTTAAAAAATAATGTAAAGATTTATTAAAAGATAAGAAAAAGAAAGAAACATCAGAAATAAAAATTGTGAATGAATTTGCGTAAAATAATTATGCTAATTATTTCGATTTTGTTACGTTGAATATGTTATCAAGCACGTGAAGCGGAAAATAAATAAATAAACCGTTTCTTAATTGATACTGCTTTACTTCGCACTTTTTAGTGTTCCAAAGCAGCTAAAAATCCCTAACATCATCTTCAACACGATCTTTTCCCTCATAAGTTTTCCTTTCTGCTAAAGAACAAAATAATTTTCTTATCTTTGACTACCACACCTGCTCGACCCTACCCTTTTTTCCACTTTGACAGTTTAGGTTAAAAGAAGTTTAGGGCAAATGAAGGTGGCACTAGCCCCTAAAAATTCTGATGCAGTTATTTCCAAGCAAGCTTCTCATTCTTTTTTTTTCTTAGTTTCATTTAATAACGACATTTTTTGTTTCTTGACATTTTTTTACATTTTATATTAGCATTAAAGGCTGCGCCCTCTGCTATTTATTGCTCCCCAACCCTCGGAACTTAACATTTCAATTACTCCAAATAAATTAGAAATTTAAACAAAGTAAGACGCGTTGCTCATTATTTAATTTTTAAAAAAAAATGAAATAAGGGAAAACGAATTTTCGTTAAACTGCCGAATAGCCAAGTAAAATTTGCCGAATAGTTTAAAGTTCTGAGAGGTCCCAGTGATCTTGTGTGACCTCTCCACCCCTGAATACAGAAAACGCTAATGGCAAAAGCATAATTTAACAGAGTTACAGCAGAAACGTAAAATATTTCTTTTAAACATAAATATAGCGACAATTGATGGTTTGGTCAGAATAGACCAATACCTTTATAGTTTGACCAAATAAAATTCAAGGAGGTAAAAGGATGCAATACCAATACTAAATTAAGATTTGACGTTGTAGTCACATTATGAAGTTGAACACAAGACGATGTGCAAACAGATAAAAGGTAATGAAGAATTAATTTAAAAGAAAGCAAAAACAAGCATTAGGTTCAAAATCTAAAAGGTTAAAAGTTAAGTTAATATTGAAAAAAAATTAGTAAAGTAAACGTTGTAAGTAAACGTTTAACGTCGTAAGTAAACGTTGATAAAAACGTCAAATAGTGAGTATAAAATCAATATTCATTTAAAAACTTGATAAAGTATGTGAAAATCATAAATTAATTAAATCAAAGTAGGTTAGAGTAGTAAAATTGACAAAATATAAAATCGATGAATTAAAGAATAGGAGGAAAGTAGAAAAACCAATGTCGAAGAGCCTCATATGTCGTTACAAGGAGTGGCAAATCATGAGAATTTTCTATCCAGCGTTAGCAGGATGACCTTAAATTTAGCAACCACTTTGAATAGTTTTTGACAAGAGTGTGGTTTAATACAAACTAAAGTTTTTCATTTACGGGAATGCAAATTGTTGAAATTAAAAAAAAAAAAGGAATAATGCAGATCCGTACTTAAATGCAACAACTTGTTATTCTTACTATTAGGTTGCGTAATTTAGGTTCTTATTTTGCACGTCTCACATTTTCATGCATATTTCCTTCATTTCGGAAAAAGACAACCTGTCTTTACAACACTTTGAACGCATTTGAAACAGTCAACATATAATTTATCACGGAAATTGATAAATAATATATTTTTCGCACTAATTTTGCAATTACAGAAATTTTTTTTAAAGTGCGGATTTATTGATTGAATCTGTAAAACAATTATTAAAAAGAAAATTCTTTTCTTGTTTAAAATGTGTTGCTTTTTTTTTATTACCAAATTTTAAATATTTTGTGAATTCTTCAAATTTTAGATATTCTGCGAATTCCTGCAAAAATAACGCTTTCGATATTGCTGTTTTTTTTAATTTCTTTTATTTTTTAAAAGTTTTTTTAATATATTTCTTTTTATTTATTTTTTAACTTAAGTCGCCACTTTTTGTTGACTGGCTGCGTGGCGAGTGGTTATACTCTGTATGTATCACCATGGTGGTTTTTCAACTGAAACAAAGCTTTTTCTCAATAACAAATCTCTTATTTATCGTTACTACGAACATTGTAAGTTATAAATCGTCGAAAAAATTAGAATATGTCCAAAAAGTTGCTTTATTGACGGTGAACTTTCAAAATTCCGTAATGTCAAGTTTTTACAGTTTATTTTCACTCTTTAGAGACGCCTAACCCACGAAAGTAATTTTGTAAAAAAGATAAACAAACACTCAGACAACGGATGTAATAAGACAGAAATCAAAATTATTTTTGACTTGAAATTTTTTTTAATTCACTAATGCTAAAAGACAAAATCGAAGACATGTTTTGATATAACACCAATTAGCTTCAAATATTTCTCATAGGATTCAACGATACATAGTATGTCGATACCTGATCGCATCAATCTTATTATATTTTTAAGTAGAAGAAGAGGTTTTTAGATTTAAAATATCGTGACGAAAATATGATATATCTTATTGAATGAAAACAAAATATAAGAAGAAGTGGCAGTTCGAATTTTCATCCTAAAATTATGGTAAAATAACCTTCAGCAGTCTGTCCATCCGATTAATCGTAAAGTTTACAGCAAAGAATATTTACGGATTTGAAACCGTTTGCAACTAGTATGGCTATAAAACCATGAATACAAAACTATACTGTTTTTTAACTATGTACAGCTGCCATGGTTTCAAAACCGTAAAAAAAAAGGAATTTACTGGGCATATGAGCTAGGCTTCTCGTTAGGTAATGGTCATTGGAGAGAGCAGGACACAAATTGGAGAGGCTGCAAGCTCTTCACGTGTTAAAGGGAATGGATGTGTTAACGCTGGGACTCGAACCTACGGTCTGCTGGTCCTGAGATTGGCAGATACCCCCCTCTCGGCTATAATATGTACATAGTTGCAAGGAACTAAGTGGCTTCATTAGGTGGGCTTAGTTGATGCAATAAAATTCTGGTCATTCAACAGTCTCAGGTAAAAAATAGTTAATAAACGATTTTTTTCACTGATAATAGTTTGATTACCATCTTATTTATGGTTATTTGACTGTTTTGTTTAGATATGGTAAAATAACAATTAAATAGATTGTTATTTAGCTATTTTTTTCCGAAATTTTCTAACCGTGCAAAACTGTTATATTCAATGAAATGAACGAGTTTTGTAATTCCAAACTATTATTTTTCTCAGATACGTTTAACGCAGTTAAGAGTGTAATACCGCTGCTTTTTATGCGGCATTTACAAGCATTTCAAAAATTTGCTTGAAACAATATTACTCCATATGTCACCATGGCGCCTACGCAAGTGAAACAGAACTTATTATCAATAACAAATGCCTCCCCTATGGTTACCACGAATTTCATATCTTTTAAACCACTCGAAAAAACGGAGTATGCCTGAAAAGTTTCTTTATTGGTAACGAACTTCCACGATTCCATCAAGACCAGTTTCTTCAGTTTATTTCCTTCATCACAGATGCGGGAGCCCATCAAAGTTATTTTGCGAAAAAGATAAACAACATACGAACAATGTAGTAGGAGAAAAACCAAAACGATGCTTGACTTGAAAGAATCATCTTTTGATAAAAATGCACTGATACTAAAGAATAAGGTTGATATTGAAATACCGTAAAACATTAAAGCAAATAGGTTTAAAGAACTGTCCACGGATTCAACGAGGCAAAATATTTCGTTCCCTGACCGTATCAATCTTATTAAGTCAAGATTTTTCAGCGTTGCCGTTTGCAAATTGCTTTTAACGCGATTTCTGTATACATACATGATATCACCCACAGATTTATAAATACTAAAGCATAGGAAAAAAACAAAACAGAAAGTAAATATAGACGTAGAAGATGCAAATATAAATGCAGTGAATATCAAAGCAGTGATTTTGTCACTGTAAGATGAAGTAATTTTTATAAACGATGCTATAAGGTTTCGGTATTTGGTCCATTCTTGGTAAAGCAGGATGTACGACGCGATAGTAATGAAAAGTACGAAATAGCAAAACAGCTTCATCAACTCTGTTTTAAACTCGTTTGAAGTTTTTATATTTAAAGAGCGTGATACGATTGAAGTGTGCGTGAAAAGTTCGCTAATCTCTTTTCTTTTCACGAAAATAACAGCCCTAATAATAAAACTACTAATAAAGCAAAAAAATATAGTTAGTTGCATCTGAAATGATTGTACTAATATAAAAATAAAATAGCAACTGATTAAGGAACAAATTACGTTCGAGATATTCAATATATACTTCCATATTGTTGAACATACCTTATTAGCACTGTTTCTTGAAGAAGGTGATGGAACACTAAAAATTGTTGTCAAAAAGAATATTCTTCTGATATGGTTTACTTTAAGGTTCATTTTGTAAGCTTTTGAAAATACCTTAAATTTGTATCCAAAATTCATCCGATATGTTGTTGCACTGATAACAAATACTTTGGGAATAAAATTTATCTCGCCAGTGTTCGAATCAGTTGTGATTAAATACTGCCACCCTGATTGACACGAAATTAAAATTTGATGGATTTTTTTCGATATTTGACATTGAATTGTGCTCAAAACGATAACAAAATTTAATAACCTTAATTTCTCAATAAGGACAATATCTTTCACAGACAAAGAAATAAAATAATTTCTTAATGTTTCGCTACCTTTTTTTTTAAATTTTACACTATCGATTTTCTGTTGTTTATGATTATATTTTATCGAAGAAAGTATGGAGCGTTAACAAATTTGGTTTTTTTCTTTTTTATTGATTGAATTTTGTTTTATTATTGATTGAAGAGATATTGGCTGTTCTAATTACAAACACTTTTACGTTTATTATGCGGTTTAAAAATGAGCAAATGAACTAGTTTACAAAACTTAAATTAATATTAATTCAAGAAATGTATTAATTATGTAAATAGTGTGGTTAGAAATTAAAAATAGCGATGGTAAAGAAATATTTTTTCGATCATCAAGCATGAAACGAAATATTCGTGAATAAAATTCTCCAAATCTTAATAAATAAAAAATAACTCATAAATAAATTAAAAAAATAATAAATGTATGAAAAAGTATAAAGAAAGAAAATGAAGTCGGAAATAGTAATTAACGAAATAGAAAAACGATGTTAAGTCCGTACTTAAATGCTACAACTTGGTATTCTCACCATTAGGTTGCGTAATTCAGGCTCTTATACCGTCCTACTTTTTTATGTATAATTTCTTCATTTCGAAAAAAAAAAACAAAACAATCTGTCCTTTCAACACTGACATTTGAGACAGTCCACTTATAATTTATCACGAAAATTGATAAATAATATATTTTTAACACTAATTTTGCAATTACAATAAACTTTTTCAAAGTGCAGATTCATTGATTGAATCTGTAAAACAATCATTACAAAAAATTCCTTTCTAGTTTAAAATGTGTTTTTTTTAATACCAAGTTTTAAATATTTTGCGATTTCTTCAAATTTTAAATATTTTAACATTCTGTGGATTCTTGCAAAGATAACGCTTTCGATATCGCGTTTTTTTATTATTTTTTTAAAATTTGTTTATATTTTTATTTATTTATTTTTTAACTTAAGTCGCCACTTTTTTTTGTTGACTGGCTACGTGGCAAATGGTTATACTCTGTATGTATCACTATGGTGATTACTCAACCGAAACAAAGCTTTTTCTCAATAACAAATTCCATCCTTATCATTACCACGAACATTACATGTTATAAATCTTCAAAAAAATTGAATATGTTTAATAAGTTGCTTTATTGGAGATGAACTTTCAAAATTCCGCAATATCAAGTTTTTATAGTTTACTTTCCCTTTTTAGAGAAGCATAACCCGCGAAAGTAATTTTATAAAAAAGATAAACAAACACACGGACAGTGGATGTAATGAGACAGAAATCAAAATTATATTAGCTTGAAATTTTTTTCAATCCTCTAATGCTAAAAGACAAAATCGAAGATACTTTTGGATATAACACCAATTAGCTTCAAATATTTCTCAGCGGATTCAACGATACATAGTATTTCGATACGTGATCGCATCAATCTTATTATATTTTTAAACAGAAGAGGTTTTTAGATTTAAAATATAGTGAAGGAAATATAATATCTTATTGAATGAAAACAAAATATAAGAAGTAGCTCCACACAGTTAGAATTTTCATCCTAAAATTATTCCAAAACAACCAACAGCAGTCTGTCCATCCGATTAACCGTAAAGTTTACAGTAAAGAATACTTTTCACCTTTACCGTTTTGAAACCGTTTACAACTAGTATGGTTGTAAAACCATGAATGCAAAACTATGCCGTTTTTTAACCATGGTTTCAAAACGGTCAAAAAAAGGAATTTATTGAACATAAGAGCTAGGCTTCCCGTTAGGTAATGGGCATTGGAGAGAGTGCAGGACACAAATTGGAGAGGCTGGAAACTCTTCACGTGTTAAAGGGAATGGATGTGTTAACGCTGTCACTCGAACCTACGTTCTGTTTGTCTTGAGATTGGCAGATCAACCCTCTCAGCTATAATATGTACACAGTTGCAAGGAACTGAGTGGCTTCATTAGGTGGGCTTAGTTGATGCAATAAAATTCTGGTCATTCAACAGTCTTAGGTAAAAAATAGTTAATAAACGATTTTTCTCACTGATAATAGTTTGAGTACCATCTTATTTATGGTTATTTCACTGTTATGTTTAAATATAGTGAAATAGCAATTAAATAGATTGTTATTTATCCATTTTTCCCTAGAAATTTCTAACAGGGCAAATCTGTTATATTCAATGAAATGAAGGAGTTTTGTAATTCCGAACTATTATTTCCCCCCCTTCTTTTCTCAGATTCGTTTAACACAGTTAAGAGTGTAATACTGTTGCCTTTCATGCGGCATTTACAAACATTTCAAAAATTTGCTTGAAACAATATTACTCCGTATGTCACCATGGCGCCTACGCATGTGGAACAGAACTTATTGTCAATAACAAATGCCTCCCCTATGGTTACCACGAATTTCATATCTTTTAAACCACTCGAAAAAATGGAGTATGCCTGAAAAGTTTCTTTATTGGTAGCGAACTTCCACGATTCCATCAAGACCAGTTTCTTCAGTTTATTTCCTTCATCACAGATGCGGGAGCCCATCAAAGTTATTTTGCGAAAAAGATAAACAACAAACGAAGAATGTAGTAGAATAAAAACCAAAACGATGCTTGACTGGAAGGAATTATCTTTTGATAAAAATGCACTGACACTAAAGAATAAAGTTGAAATTGAAATACCGTAAAACATTAAAGCACATAGGTTTAAAGAACTGTCCGCGGATTCAACGAGGCAGAATATTTCGTTGCCTGACCGTATCAATCTTATTAAGTCAGGATTTTTCAGCGTTGCCATTTGCAAATTGTTTTTAACGTGATTTCTGTATGCGTACATGATATCACCCACAGATTTATAAACATTACAGCAAAGAAAAAATACAAAAGAGAAAGTAACTGTCGACATAGAAGTTGCAAATATGAATGCAATGAATATGAGAGCGGTGATTTTGTCACTGTAAGTTGGAGTAACATTTATAAACGATGCTATATATGTTCGATATTTGTTCCATTCTTGGTAAAAAAGGAAATATGACACGATAGTAATGAAAAGTACGACATAACAAAACACTTTCCTCAACTCTGTTTTATACTCGTTTGGAGGTTTTATATTTAAAGAGCGTGATACGATTGAAATGCGTGTGAAAAGCTCGCTAATTTCTTTTCTTTTCAAGAAAATAACAGCCCTAATAATAAAACAATTAATAAAGCAAGAATAATAAGCTAGTTGCATCTGAAATGATTGTGCTAACATAAAAATAAAGCAGCTACTGATTAAAGAACAAATTACGTTCGAGATATTCAATATATGCTTCCATATTGTTGAACATGCCTTGTTAGCACTGTTTCTTGAGGAAGATAATGGAATACCGAAAATTGTTGCCAAAGAGAATACTATTGTGATATCGTTTAATTTAAGGTTCATTTTGTAAGCTTTTGAAAATACCTTAAATTTGTATACAAAATTCACCCGATATGTTGCACTGAAAACAACTACTTTTAGGGAATAAAATTTATCTCGCCAATGTTCGAATCAGTTGTGATTAAATACAGCCACCGTGATTGTAACGAAATCGTAATTTGATGGATATTTTTTTCGATATTTGACAATGAATTATAAAGCATTGTACTCAAAACGATAACAAAAATATAATAACCTTAATGTCTCAATAATAATATTATCTTTCACGGACAAAGAGATAAAATAAGTTCTTAATGTTTCGCTACCTTTTTTTTAAATTTTACATTAATGATTTTCTGTTGTTTATGATTATATTTTATCGAAGAAAGTATTAAGCATTAACAAATTTGCTTTTTTCATATTGATTGGAGCGTTATTGGCTGTCATAATTACAAACACTTTTACGTTTTTCATGCTGTTTGAAAATGAACAAATGAACTAATTTACAAAATACAAATTAATATTAATTCAGAAAATTTATTTATTAAGTGAATAGTGTGGTTAGAATTTGCAGATAGTGATGGTAAAGAAATATTTTTTCGATCATCAAGCATGTAAGGAAACATTCATGAATAAAGTTCTTCTAATCTGAATAAATAAAAAATAGTTTATAAATAAATTACAAAATGATAAATGCATGAAAAAGTTCAAGGAAAGAAAATTTGAATGGAAATAATAACTAACGAAATCAAAAACTATGTTAAGCTAATGTTAAAAGGAGAAGATATAATGCCATGCTTAATTCGTTATAGATCAATCCATGCATACATATGCATAACACACACTTGCAATTTAAAAAAAATGCATGAATAGATTGTTATCACTGACTTTTCCAGTACGCCAACTTTTGAAATCATTTCAATTCCTTTTGCTATAATTTTTTAGCATACGCAATCGAAAACCATGCATCAACTTTTGAAGTCATTCAAAATTGTTTTTACTGTTTCAAATATCCTAGGCAATTTCCTTAAAAGTAATGGCAGGAAAAACAACATGAGAAATTTGCAATGGCTGTGGTTCTGTGTTGAGTGTCCATTTGCTTCCTATTTCTCTCATATCATAGCCTTATATTTTTTTTCGGAATGTTAATAAACTATCTCCATGAGCGACTTTCAGCTGGTCTCAATCTCGTTTTACATTACAGAGGAACACTATAACGAAATCAGGCACTATATTGAAAGGCATAAACAGACACAATTAATAAAGCTAAAATAATTTTAATAATTTATTTATTATTATTTGTTGCCCTTCCCAGTCGCTTTACGTAAAGCGCGTTTTTTGTTGTTCAACTCATCAGAATAAAGATTAACTGCATTTCATATCTATGGGTATAAGGATATTGCTTAAAGCCTACTCATGATAAAATTTACCAATATTTAATTTAGTGTTAAAATTTACCAATAAAATTTACCAATAAATAAAAATTTAATGTTAAAATTTACCAATATCAATGTAATTTTCTCTGATACTTATCCCTTTCCTGGGGCCTTAAACGTAAGAAACCAATGTCCTCAGTATCTGCATTAAAACTGCTCAGTATTGATGCAGTTTTAATAATTACTAAATATATCGCAATAATATTTTGTAGAGCCGTGGTGGTTGAAGGGCGTTCGCTTCCCAATGAGGTCACCTAAGTTCGAATTCCAGCGATGACAGGCTGATACGAATTTTGCTCCCAGTTTGCACCGATAACGGTGCAGATGTAAAATTTCCTCTGGAATTGGAGGATCATGGTTTAGAACCCCCTTTCCATCGAACAAGCAGTGAAAGGTTTTCGTGGTTTTCCTCTCCATGTAATGTAAATGCGGGTTAGTTCCATCAAAAAGTGATGGCTAGTTGGTCCCAATCCTTGATCCAGAAGTTCTCTTGCAATCTGGATTAAGAGTTCAAGGAGTTGAGTATTAATAAACTGAATTTATTGAGAAGTTGAATATCGTTATATATTCATGGTTATCGTTATCGTTGAATATTCATGGCAACAGTTTTTCCTTCGGGGGATGGTGTTTACCAACAGGATAATGCACCATGTTATTTATTTATTATTATTTGTTGCCCTTCCCAGTCGCTTTACGTTAAGCACGTTTTTTGTTGTTCATCGCATCAGAATAAAGATTAACTGCATTTCATATCTATGGGTATTTATTATTTATTACTGAGCCCTGTCCCGCCCCCGTCAAGGGGCATCCAGGGGGTACTGATAGATAACAAACGTAACACAGAAAACTGTGCAAAGCACAGCATGAATTACAACTTAAAAAAACATTTAAGAAGTTGAAAAGTAAACATATGAATTGGGAGTACCGATTCCAAGAAGGTTACATGTGGTAAGCTCAGTATACACAGATGGAAAGATGTGCGAATCACATAAATATTCCCCGATGATGACAGCCACCAGATCTCGAGAAATGACAAACGAAGAGAAGGTTTTACAGATGAAATATACAGAGGATGGTTATTACAAATTATTTGGCATCATACATCGTCAACGTCAGCAACCAACTTCCAAAAGCAATTTACAGACAGTAATTTACAGATGAAAAGAAGTTCGATCACATTAACAGTCGTAGGTAGAGGTTACAGTTAGTCATGAATATTTACAGATGGATAGAAATTCAATCCACAAAGATGTTTGGAGTGGATGTAATTTATAACTGTGATAACACCTACGGATAAACATGTCACATCATTGGTATAAATTTATAGTTATTAACAGGTGAAATGTTACAGATGAAAAGAAGTTCAATTATAAAAACAATCGTATGTTAAAGTAACAGTGAATCCTGAATATTTACAGATGAAAAGAACTCAATTCACAAAGACATTTGAAGTGGATGCAATTAGTAGCAATGAGAGTACCTGCGGATGTACCTGTCACATGAAAGATATAGTTGTGTCACTATTCCCAGAAAATCAAATACATTTTAGTCAAAGGATTCCGGTAAATTTAGTTCAAAATGTCTTTTTATGATAAGTTCGATTCCCATGCTGATTTCTGCGATCGTCCAGAGATTTTTGATAGTTTCTATAGTCGTATTAGATGGAAAGTATAAAGATCGCAGATCTTGAAAATTTGGGCATGCGCATAATATGTGCTCTAAATCCTCCAAGCACCTGCAGTTCTGGCATTGATCGGTTTTGTTGTGAAATCGTGATTGGTACGTGCCCCTGGGTTCCGTGGTTTGTAAGACATTGGTTCAAGTAAAAATTTGGATATATTTTCCTATGGTTAACTTTTTTAATGAATTCATGGGTATGTCGTCCCTTATTATTAGTGTTATCCCATTGATTTTGCCAAAGTTGTAAGTTTTGCTTAAAAATTTCTGTTTTTATTGTATTTTTAGGTTTGATATCACTTAAATCAATATGTTGTTTTTTGCAAGCTGATTTGGCCAGACTGTGAGCCTCCTCGTTACTACGAAAACCCACATGGGCCTTAATCCAAAATAAAGAAAAATTATCGTTGATGTTGTTCTTAATGATGATGTTGTTGCTGATGTATGATGTTGTTGCTGGTCAAGAATTCCCTCTCCTCCGGACTACAGAGAGCCTGCAGCCCGGAAAGGGAGTCCGAAAAAATCTTAACCGGACTAGTTATATCGTTGTATATCTATGGGTATGAGGATATTGCTTAAGGCCTACTCATGATAGTTAAAATTTACCAATATCAAATAATTTTCTCTGATACTTATCCTTTGGGTGTTCGCTGCCCAATGAGATGACCTAGGTTTGAATTCCAGCGATGGCAGGCTGATACGAATTTTGCTCCCAGTTTGCACCTATAACGGTGCCGATGTAAAATTTCTTCTGGGATTGGAGGATCATGGTTTAGAACCCCTTTTCCATCGAACAAGCGGTGAAAGGTTTTCGTGGTTTTCCTCTCCATGTAACGCAAATGCGGGTTAGTTTCATCAAAAAGTGATGGTTGGTTGGTCCCAATCCTTGATCCAGAAGTTCTCTTACAATCTGGATTAAGGGTTCAAGGAGTTGAGTATTAATAAACTGAATTTATTGATAAGTTGAATATCGTAATTGATTATGATAGTTGAATATCGTACTATTGGTAAGTTGAATATCATAAACTCAAAATCGGCTCTGCTGCAAAGCCAGTAATAAAATAAAATAGTATTTTGTACTTATAATAATATATTAGATACCTATCACATACCCTGCTATACTTGAGCCTTGTATGAAATACATTTATCAGTGGTAGTAAACTAAAGCCAAAGTTTCAAAACAAATAGAATTTTTATCAGAACTTAATAAGAACTTAAGAGTATGATAATTTTTCTACATGATTTTTAAAATACTGTTTACAATATTTTTATGTAGTTGTGGAAAAAAGTTCTTTTTAATTTTAATTCATTAAAATATTAGTACACTATCTCTGCCACAGCAAAAAAAAAAAAAAAAAAAAAAAAAAATTCTATAACTATGGAAAATTTACAGTAAAATCCCTTTTTTTTTAAAAAAAAAACTGCATCAATTACCATAATAGCAGTAGCAAGTATTACCGAAATAAAGATTAACTGCATTTCATATCTATGGGTATAAGGATATTGCTTAAAGCCTACTCATGATAAAATTTACCAATATTTAATTTAGTGTTAAAATTTACCAATAAAATTTACCAATAAATAAAAATTTAATGTTAAAATTTACCAATATCAATGTAATTTTCTCTGATACTTATCCCTTTCCTGGGGCCTTAAACGTAAGAAACCAATGTCCTCAGTATCTGCATTAAAACTGCTCAGTATTGATGCAGTTNATTCAGTTTTTTTTAAATATTTATTTAGAAACAAGTTTCGAGATGCTTTAAAAAAAGAGTCTAAGCTTATTTTCTTCATTTGTTTGTCTACTTTTTAAAAATTAAAAGTAAATTTGGTTGAAAAGTAATCTGCAGAGTTTTTGCTACCAGGAATATGATATGGTGCAGAAAGAATTCATTATCGGAAGAAATGCTACAGGATAGTTTTTATCATGCTTGCATTTTGTAAAAAATGAAATAAATTTTTTTAATCCATTTTTGTCATTGTTTGAAATAGAGAAAGTAAGATGAAGCATATCTTTAGCAAATAATAAATTTTTATCCTGCATGCATTTTTGTAAAATTTTTTTAAAATCTATTCTAGTATAATTTAATAGGGTAGTATTTTTTATTTTCAAACTTAGTGGATAACAATTGTAAAAAATGAGTGAAAACAATCCCACGGACAATGCGACGGATTTAAAGTTATGTCAAGGTACGTCTCTTGTGAATATCAATTGATTGTTAGGTTTTCTCTTTTCTAATTGCCATTTATATTTCACCAAATGCAGCCATGAGGGATATTAAATTATTTATTGCAAAATTTTTGTTGCCACTATCCACTGCAGGTTCACAAGCTCTGTTACTGGTGAAGAAATTGATTATCGTGAGTGCCTGTGATCCTTGCAGGAGATTTTAATATGAATGTCTCGTTACCTGAAGCTGAAATATTATTAACCTTCCTTAAAGACAAATTTGGATTGTAAATGATAAATCGTAGGAATGATCCAACAACTAAATGGGCAACTACCAATGATGCAGTTTTTGCAAGAAATATTCAAAAAATAGAACTCAAACATTTCGTATCTTACTTTAGTTATCATAATCCAATTGTAAATGTTATAGATTTGCTAATTTCTCCACTCAAAAATGATAATTAAGAGATGCGATCAATGGTGAATTGTAAGCAATGTTAATAAAGCTTGTCTTAAAGGAACAATATGATTTCACTAAAAATCAATTTCTACCCCTTCCTATTTTCATTTCCACATTACGAAGTTTCACTTCTTCCTCGCGGAGGGACTCCACGGACTATTTTTTTTACACACTACAGTAAAAAAACACTTTACACTTTTTTATTCAACAATAAAAAATACACGTTGATTTTCTAAACGTATATTCCTTAGTAGAGAAATATTACAGTTAAGATATTTTCAGTTCATTTTTAAGCTATACTTGCAAGTATGTAATTAAGTGAAAGCATAATACTCTTTTTTCTATAATCCAAATGACATAAATTCAGCACATCAGAATGCTTCAGTAGTTAATTTGGAACAATATCACTCCGTATGTCACCATGGCGCTTAGGCAAGTGTAAAAAAGTTTTCTATTTATAGAAATTGTGTCCCCTATGGTGATTTCAAATTTCATATCTCTTAAATTATTTGATAGAATAGAGTATGCCGGAAAAATTTCTTGATGCGACGCAAATCTCCAAGATTCCATGAGGAAATATAGCTTAATATTGTTCGCTCCTTCAGATATATGAGATCCAGACAAAGTAAGTTCACAAAAAAAGTTAGCATAGCAAAAGAAATTCCATCCCACATACGTAATAACCATGGTGGACTTGAAAATCTTTTCTTTTGATAAAGCTGCACCAACGCTTATGAACAACATCGAAATGGTAATGCTGTATAGTATCAATGCAAACAGTTTCAAAGTTTGATTTGTTGATCTAATAAGCTGTGATATTTCATTTACTGCATATATGTTTTGTACTAGAGACTTATTACTCATCGCTTGCATTTTCAATTTGTTCTTAAAGCGGTGTCCATATGCGTGTACAATGGCTCCAACTGATCTATAAATGTTCTGACAAATGAAATATACAAAACTACTTGTAGCAATTGATACTAACGATGAAAAAATTATTGCACTGAAAACCAAAGTAGTGATAACGTAACTGTCAGTTGGAGAAATTCTTAAAATTGATTCCACGGATGTTCGGTAGTTTGTCCATTCCTGGTGAAATAAGAAGACTGAGGCAAAAATAAGAAAAGTTGTGACATAAAAAAATATTTTCATTAAATCGTTTTTGTATTCATTGCTGGGCTTCAGAGAAAGTGAGTGTGATAGGTTTGCAATGTGTTTTAAAAGTTCACGTATTTCATTCCTTTTAAAATGAATTAGAGCCCGACTAACAAAACCGCAAATCATGCAGAACATCATAGTAACTTGCATTTGTAACGTTGGTATGAATATAAAAATTGAATAACTACTTATTATGCAGCACATTGCATTAGAGATATTCAATAAATATTTCCATATCGGACAAGCGTAGCTTTTAATCTTGCTTTCATAGCTTTTTGAAGAATCAAGTGGTATGCCAATAATTGTGGACATCAAACAGATTCCTTCAAAGATATAATGGCTGTTTTTTAATTCCATTTTTTGCACATCAATATTTTGAGTGTTTTGAGTACTATAGTAGCTGTTAGGGAAACAAGGAACGTTTTCATTAGCAAAATTAATTAGCAATATCACGATCTGAATTATGCACGGTTAGCAGTTATGATTTAATCAATGCGTGACATTATCGATATAGCAAGAGAAGCAGGGAAAATAAATTTTAATCATCTCAAGATATAATAGTAATCGATTATCTTTAATTGGAAGAAGAAACCGAAGAGCAGAAGAAGAAGAAGATATAGATTGTTTTTGAAAAACGCAAATCTCACGCTGATTTTTATATATCGACTAGCTTTATTTTTATCAACTTGCATACATTTTGAAATTACTTATAAGTTACAGTTTTCTTAAAAATAGGTTTGAAGTTTCATAAGATTTCAAGAAAATGATTTATTACTTTTTGTAACGAATTTTAATTTTAGCTTTTATTGAACAATGTGAAACTAATTAAAATAAAACAATGTATTGTAAATATTTTTTTTTAATTCTGACACTTTGTGAATAACTTATCAAAATTTTGCTTCTCTACAAATATTTGAATAGACATAAAACGTAATGAAATAGAGTTATTATTAGCATTAAGTCTTTTTTATGAAAATCTGAAAAAATAATGATATGAATATGTTTCAGAATCTTAGAGAAAGAATTTTAATCTATCTGCAGTAAAGAAACATTTTTGTTTTAGACGCGAGGATTTCCTCTTCTATTAAAATTATAAAAATTTTTAATTGCGTTTATTAAAAATTAAATATTCTTGCATTAATTTTTTGTGTATGATGCACAGTTGTAACAACTGGTTAGCTACTGGGAAAATTACAAATATAGTATTTGCAAATTCTTCATAATTCTAAAAATTATTTAATGATTTTCAATTTAATTATCATATTATTCGCTCCTTTAATTAAAAATGTTATGTCATAGGCCCTTGAAATTCTTTGTGCTTGTTTTTATACAATTGTTTGAAAAAAAAATGGAAATGTAGGAATAATTGAAATGCATAGGAATAATATGGCTAATAACTTCAAAGAACATTGAAGTTTTTGAAAAGTTTAGACTTTTCATATTTAAAACTTATTTAGTGTAAATTCATTTATGTATTATAAAAACTTTTTTTTAATTCATGAATCTGTAAGCACATTATAAAATTGGTTATTTCAGCTCGTTTAATTTTAACTCTGTTGTTGTATTTCAGTGGGCAGTAGATTAGTCCACACGTTATTTATAATAAGTTTTGTTTTTATTTTATCCTACTGCTTGTGCATTTTCCTGAACAGTATCTCACGATTTTAGTAGATTTTGCTCATCAAAACAAAACATAACGTTAAGTTGAACAACCGATAGAGCAGCTGCTTTTACGAGTTTTTATTATTGAGAGATATTAAAATACTCAATTGAAGTAGTCCAGCATTCCCTCCCCCCTGTCGTTCTTCATTGAGATATTTTTCTTACAATGTCATAAAATTCCAAATCATTGTCAAATATATTTTTTTTATTTTTTTATATGAAAAGTTGAACTGAAATAATATCATTAATACTACTTAATACATCGTAACAAAAACACTTTTTTTTTCTTCTTCTTATTTTTTACTAATTACGGTACTATCATGTTAATAAAAAATGAATCATCCTCCCTTCTTGAAAAAGGTGAAATGCCGGATTCTTTTTTGGTCTATGATAAGCTTGTGTTCTCCCTTTTTTTATACAGACACACTATCATACCGTTTGGGAAACTGTTTCATTCATTCAATTCTATCAGCCTTTTTGGTATTTACTAATTGTTTGAAATTTAATTCTAATTTTATAATCATATGCCAATTGTGTGATTAGTGCAAACGCCTTTTCATAATAAATTTTTGAACTAACCAAGTTGTATTCTTCAATCAAATCTTCTTGGAAAAAATGTTCATAGAAGAAAAAACTAATTTCACAAGTTATCTGTTTTGAGTATTTTCGCACACTATAATAATGATGCAAATTAAATTTCATAAGTTTTGGTTGCACGTCTCCTAATAGTATTAAATGATCGTGAATATGTGTTCTGATAAAATTATTTCTTTCTGACAGGGACGAAAGAAACAAGAATTAAATTTTAAATATAAATGGGGTTTTCAGTTCTAAGTAAGCTTTTCCTCCTCCAGACTGAAAGTCTGGGGCTGTCTGCTGTCTTGGTAACAAGCGAGAACACATTTCTCAAGGGCGTGAAATGAAGGAAAGAGGGTGTCGATTGGTTTACTTACGACGACCTACGCTTAGATTAAGACAAAACTATTCACTCCACACCCCTGTTCGAAGTGACCTTTCCTCGTAACCATAGTACCCACCACGAAGCGAGACGGGTGTCTGGAGGAGTTCTCCTGAAAGCCGTACAATACTGATGTCTTTCAACTATAAACAACAACAACAGCGCCAGTGCACGAACATTAGCCTATGCCCCATAAAAGACATCTATCGGGAATATGATTGTGGCTGGAGAGACAAGTTACAAATAATATTTTTTCCTCCACTTGCCCTTTGTAAGACATCCATTTATTTGCTCTAACCCGAACTAGACCTTGGATGTACCTTGCATAAAACAAAAAAACTATTATCTTTAACATTTTAGTAAGTTTGATTAGAAAGGTATCAGGGGGGGGGGGCAGAATAATAAGTTAGAGCTACCAAGAAGAAAACCGTCGGATAATTATATTTTTTTCAGGGGTTTTAGTTTGATTTTTCTTTGGTCTGGATGTGTGGAGCTTTAATTATATTTATTAGGCCATTTGAGTTTCCTTTATTATTACGAGGGTTGTAAATTAAATAGTGGAAACTTAACCTTGAAACTCACAGAAGGGCGGGCATGCGCAAATAGGATATGGGAACGATGAGGTGGCGCTGCTGTCGATGTGTAGAGTGCAAAAAACAGTCGCTCTGCTTAGAAGGGTAGTTGTTGTGTGGCGTTAAAGTGAGGAGTTTCGTTTCCATCGCTCTAAAGCATGTTTTCAAAAGGCTTAATGACGAAAAAGACGAGATACTTGAACCCATCGTGCTACTGTCCAATACGGTAAAGCATTTACCCCACAGACTTCCACTAATCCTCGTTAGCATTCTGTTGCATTTTTACCACGGGCAACCTCGATTTTAAGCGACGACAGCTGATCACCTTTTGAAAACATGCTTTAGAGCGATAGAAACGAAACTCCTTTCTTTAACGCCACACAACAACTACCCGTCTAAGCAGAACGACTGTATTTTGCACTCTACACATCGACAACAGCGCCACCTCACCATTCCCATATCCTATTTGCGCATGCCCGCCCTTCTGTGAGTTTCAAGGTTAAGTTGCCACTATTTAATTTACAACCCTCGTATTATTCTTACGATGAAAGGAGTTATTCATATTCTTATTAGATTTATTGCCCTTTGCTTTAGGAGATTATTCTTTATAATGGATTTCTTCCACTCTATCACGCTGACGTCTTCTGAAGTGGAATGATGTCGTTAGGTCACATGTTGTGGCGTAATGCAAGACTGTTCCACGGGTGCATTTGCTTGATATAATGATTTTAAACTTCAGGCTTTGAAGGGACTATGCTTCGTGAAAAAGAGGACCAGTTCTCTGGGCCAGTGAAACCTTTAGAATCAGGCTTTTTTTTAAATCCTGATTCTGGTTTATGTTGATGCAAGTTGATTGTTAGTTCAGATAAACGTACGATATCGGAAGCGGTATGCTATAGGTGTTGGTATTCCTGCGTTAAAGGCGTCTTCTGCTGATTTATCAACTAATTCCTTACCTTGTCTGTCCATATTCGCTTTTACCCAGGACATTCTTATTGTGTTATTAGTTGAAAGCGGTGACAGGATTTCTTGTAGAATACTGTGTCTTGAACTGTAATTTCTTATGACTGTAATTGTGGATGAGCTATCAAACCAAATTGTTTTAGTGGTGGCTGAGTTATTATTAATTTGTGGATTTGATGGCGTCTAGGAAGGCTCTGCCTGAAAGATGGTGTTTTCCTTTCTAACTTTATATTTTTTAATTACTTGGTCAGATGTAATAGTCACCACGGCAGCTACTTTACCTTTATCCATCAGCCGTTAGTGAAAATGTTTATTTGTTACCTTAGAAATTCGCTAATGTGCTAATGAATACGCTTCGCTAATGAATACGCTTTCACTCTAGTTGAAGTTAGCTGGGTGTATTATGTTTAATTTTGGTTTTCTCTCCAGATCTTCGTGTTCAACTACATTGGTGCCGAAACTGATGGTTGCATTTATGCTCTTTTGGAGGTTACTCCTGATGCCTTATTGCTGGAGGACGATATGCAGGGGCTGAAGTGCTGAAATTACTACTAGGACATTGCTATAAGCATTTCTGTATGAGCCAGTTATATTAGTTAGAAATTTGCTTTGAAAACTGTCTAATTGATCTTTTAAATATTGTTTTGGGTTCTGGCACCAGATTACGACGCCGTGTGCCCTTATTCTCTCCATACAGGCTTTGTAGATGATTCTTCTGTGTTTTGGCTCTATGCCCCAGGAACCCCCAACAATTCTATGGTGGAACCCATCGTCTTTATCTTCTTGGATATTAAGACATACTGTCCAGGGTAGGGACTCGATGTTTAGCACTAGAAATTTAAATGTGCGAGACTTTTTTCGATTTCGTCTAGTCCACAGTAAGCTGCCGGATCGCTGCTACATTTAATAAGCAGATAGGTGTATGTTTGCTTGGAGATGGACAGTCCCTTGGATTGACATCAATCACTAAAATTATTAAGAGCTGTTATGGCTAGAATTCTTACGTAATTTTCTGTCCTTGCACCTAGGACGAAAGTGAAATCATCAGCGAATGCTCTGAGCGAGATTTCTGCATCTTGTTAATAATTGAGCAGGTTTTTTAGTTTGTTCCAGTCCATCCGAAGTGGCTATCAGCTGTCTTGATCGATGATACAATAAACAACAGAAGTATTTTCATTTGTTTAAATGAAACAACATAATTAATGTGCGAAAAATACGATTTAAAGTTGAAAAGATTTCCAAAATCATGAAGTGATTTCAGTATAAGTTGCATAATTAGATTTGCATAACAATATTCAAACCATTTCTATAAGAATATTCAAATTAAGTGGCTGAAAAGTTTTATATACACTCCATAACAAAAAAGTCGATGCACCAAGAAGGAGTTGTCCGATTGAAACGAAAATGGGCGGATAGGAAGACAATGTACGGAATAGTAAATGATTAAAATTTCAGAACAATTGAATAATGTATTGCAGAGTTACAGTAACAAGTTCAATAAGGTATTGATCAGCCTCTAGCCTGGATACAAGCTGCCACACGGCGTGGCATAGACCGATAAAGCTCCCGGATGGTCTCTTGCGGTATTTCCTGCCAAATTCGATCCAATTGTCGAACGAGGTCATCAACATTCCGTGCCAGATGCAATCGCCTTCCCATCATATCCCTGACATGCTCGATGGGAGAGAGATCTGGTGATCTGGCAGGCCAAGGAAGAGTTTGACAAGCTTGCAGACAGTTCATAGCAACACGTGCCGTATGTGGTCTGGCATTGTCCTGCTGAAAAACTAGCCCAGGGTGTTGCAAAAGGAACGGTAGCAAAACAGGTCTTAGGATGTCGTCGACGTACCGCTGTGCAGTAAGTGTACCTCTAATGACGACCAAAGGGGTCCGGCTGTCAAAGGAAATGGCATCCCAGACCATAATGCCTTGTTGAGGGCCGGTGTGGCATGCAATAGTGAAGGCAGGATCCCCCCTCTGCCTTGTGCGTCTCCAAACACGTCTTCGATGATCGTCAGGACGCAGTTGGAAGCGGGATTCGTCACTAAAGACTATACGCCCCCAGTCGGCATCATTCCAGCCATATCTGTTCAAAACATTCATGCATACGAAATTTCAAAGCAATCGGATGATTACTTCTTGGTGCGTCGATTTTTTTGTTATAGAGTAGAGCAGTTACTTGAAATTTCATAAAAAAAATTTCAATGCGCAGGGATATATAAAGTGATCCACGTGAAAAATAGCGAATATTATAACTTTGTAATTGAAAGTTTACTTGACCATTTGAAACAATATAACTCCGTAGGTTATAATTGAGCCGTAAATGCTTATAAACAAGCTTTTATCGATGACGAACAAATTTCCACCTGTTACAACCAAGTTCAACTCTTTCAAATTTGTGATTAAAGCTGAAAACGCACTATGATTATTTTCATCAGCTGCATATTTCCACGAATACTCCAAAGCAATGGTCTTCAACATTTTACCACTGTTCCGCACTCTGGATCCACTTAGAGTAAAACGTATCGTTAAAATTGTACCTAGAACAGCAATCAAGGCAGATCTAATCTTCAACAATTCTGTAAGGAAATTAGCCTCCGTAATCATCATACTCGTCAGATAATAAAACAAGAAAACATAATTACAGTACGACACCAGTGCAATTGAATTCAACGCTTCATCTGCTGATTTGATTAGGTATGATAGCCGATTTGTGGAACGGATAATGCTCGCAATATATACTGCCTTTATATTCGGAGCATTCAGTTTGATTTTCATCTCTTCACCAAATGTTTCAATAATACCTCCCAACACTGTGTAATGTAAATCACAAAGAATAGCCGCTAAGCTTGTTGTTGCTAGAGCCACACAGCTAGTCATTGCATTGCATGCAAAAAGGAAAAATATTGCAAAATCCATAACTGTAATCTTGCCGCGTAATTCAGCAATAAAGGTTTTAATATCTTTCCACACAAAAGAAAATCTAACGACAGCAATTAACTCTAGAAACACTATAAAAGTGAAGTGTAAAATGATGAGAGACCTAACTATTCGATTGTAGCCTACATTAGTTTGTCCCTTAGTCATGAGTGTTTGATGATGAATAGCTTTGAAAAGCTTCCATATTTTTTGTCTGCTCATGAGCATAACAACTCTAATAATGCAACCTGAGATGACATTAAGAACTGCGGTTGTAAGGCGCACATGAAAAGACTTAATTAGTACACTAAACGTGTATAATCCACCAGCAAGAGCGACAGCAGCTAATACATTAATGATACAAGACCAAATCAATTGAAAATGTCTCACGTTTTTTTTCCTTCTGTTATTTTTAAAGGGAATGCCCAGAATACTTGAAATAATAAAAATTATTTTAAATGACTTCAAAAGTTGATGCATGGTTTCGATTGCGTATACTGATAAAAAAGTAGCTAAAGAAATTGCAGGTTCTGAAATCACCAGCAGTTGGTGTGCAGATTAGTCACAACAAAAGAAGCTATTGAATACTAGTAATTCTAATCGAAAATATTTATTTCCAAAAGAACGAACTGAGTGACTTAAAACCTATTTATGATTTAAAACAAACTTTCCTTTTTAATATTGAATCCATATATTTTTTCACTCTTGATAATTATTATTTTCCATATGATCTTTTTATTCTTACATAAATTAGAAATCTTTGGTAGCGTGTATTGTACATTATTTTCCAAATCACAATAAAAGCTATAATATGATTAAAAAAAGGCTTAATTGATTTTTTAACAGTATTAAAAATCTAAAAATTAAATTTCTTAATGTTTAATAGTTTATTTCATGAGACGGAAAATAATCAACAGAAAGTAGTAGTATTTAACATTAGCAGAACTTTGAAAGGGCTATTAGTTATTATTACTATTACGTTACTATTTTAGACTATTATATTAGCTATTTCGCGTGTTTTAAAGAAATTATTGTTGAGATATTAATGTTATTAAAATCTTCTCTTTTTGTGCCTAATATATTCATTCAATTGAAAATCATCGATCGAAACAATAAATTATGATCCCGTTTGAATCACGGTGAAAGAATCAATAGTAAATCAAACATTGACGATGAAAATTTTGTTTTCGATATTATTTATTGTTAATAACATAGACAGGAAAACAATTTAAGACACTGATCAGTTAAATTCAAAAACTGCGAAATTGATCTTTAAAGTACGTTAAAATCTCTTTTGGTTATTATATATATANTATATATATATATATATATATATATATATTGATATATATATATATATATATATATATATATATATATATATTAAACCGAAAAGCAGTTACAGCAAATGACATCCTAAAAATCAAAAGGGAAAAACACTAAAATAGAAATTAAAGAAATTAGTTAGGCACTGACATAAATGACAGCTTTATCAGGGGGGCATTACCATGTAGTCAGTGCGGGAGCAGTTTCTGCGGGTTGAGGTAAATTACCGCAAACAACCATGTCCCGACTACCCAAAGAAAAATAAAAAGAAAGTAAAGACAAGTCAGATGAAGATTATGTATTATGTAATAAATTAATAAATTACGTATTTTATATTTTCCCTCGTAAATTTTCATTATTATTATGTATCTTAAATTGTACATATATATATATCTTTCAAACTTGTGATTAAAGCTGAAAACGCACTATGATTATTTTCATCAGCTGCATATTTCCACGAATACTCCAAAGCAATGGTCTTTAACATTTTACCACTGTTACGCACTCTGGATCCACTTAGAGTAAAACGTATCGTTAAAATTGTACCTAGAA
>NC_092211.1:59620728-59628501 GCF_043381705.1 Parasteatoda tepidariorum
TATATATATATATATATAATAGTGCAAAGGTATTCATCTCTTTAATAAAATAGTAATCTAATTAAAAGTTTTTTATTAAATTTCTATTATTCATTAAACAGAAAGAGCATGTAAAATCGTGTAATAGATTATCTTTTTGACAGGAAAAAAAACAAACATATGAAGCAAAATAAATATTAACAAGAATTTAGATAGTATCGGAAAGTCAGGTAAATCAATCTCTTGAAAGAGCAATGAATTATTTACTCTTTAAAAAAAACAACTATAACTTTTTTTCTGGAGAACAATGAATAAAATATTAGTGCAGTCAAAATTTTGATTTTCACATTACTGTTATAAATTATTTATCAAATCTGACTGTTGATTTAATAATAAGTTCCAAGCATAAGTCTCCGAACATTTCCTAATGGTAAACGTAGTCGCACCAGGACATTTCATTGCCAACCACGCAGAATGACCAAGTTTTATACAATCATGGCGGCAAGACCAAGTAAAAGTATTATTGATATTGTATGTATGATAGCTGCGATACTTGGAATGCCATTGAATTCTTCGAGAGACAAGCATGGAAAAGTACAAAGTTATGCTATTCCATTTTGGAAGTATTTGTTGAATATCGTTAACTTCGTCTGTTCTATAATCAGTTTCTATTTAATTCACAAATTCGTACCATCCATTCAATTGCGGTTGGCTATGGATACAGCAATAACCTCTGGTCTTCTGAGTCGATTTATATTTTCTTTCAAGAGGAGCGAAATACGGGACACTTTGAGAAAAATCCACATCGTGTCACAGTCCTTCAATACACAAATGTTCGTTTCGTATAAAATTATTGTTGCAGGTATGGTTGGCTACGTAGTCGTCCTTTTATTCTGTGTCGCACTTGTTCTATTCCACCAAGAATATTATAATTACAGATCATCTTTAGAAACATTCTTAGGAATTACTTCACCTTCTAGTGACTTGGTAACAATTGTAACAACAGTTTGTATCATGCTACCATTTCTGCTAGGAGGAGCTACATGTTGCTTTGTGTATTTTCTTTGCCAAAACATCTACAAAGCTTTAGGGGACATTCTCAACGCGTTTGCCAATGGACTGAAAAAGCGATTGCAAATGGCGACTGTTGGCAGCAGTTCCCTAGTAAGAGAGATACGAGCAACCAATGACATGCTGCAACTTGTCAGATCTGCAGACCGTGCGTTGAATCTTGGAGCATTGATGCTGTATACTGTTTTCATTTCGTTGGTGTTTCTCAGCATCAGTGCGTTCTTATCAAAGGAGAGCGCGTTCAAATCTGCAGTTGTTATGGTATATCTTGGATGGAACTTATTTATCATCGCCTACTTGTTTAGCAAATTTACTTTGATTGGTTCTCGCATCGCGGAGGAGGGTAAAAAAGTGAAAGAGCTTGTCAGGAAAGAATCGTGGAGATTCGCATCAAGCAGAGATAATTTCGAGGCATACTCTATTTTATCGAATAACTTACGAGATATGAAATTCGCGATGACGATTGGTGAGACATTTTATATAGAGAAAAGGCTTTTCTTCACAACTATTAGCTCTATGGTGACATATGGAGTAATATTATTTCAGATAAACTATTGAAGTCTTATGATATTGCAATAGCAATATTTTGCTTCTTAAGTTTCGTTTTTTGAGTTTTCTTAGCTATGTAAGAAAATAAGCTATTCCAAGTTTCGATATTTAATTCTATTATTCTTATAGTAACTATTATTAAAACTGCATTGTTTGTCTTTCACACATTCACTTAATAAATTATTGGAAAAATTACTAAGACCATATGTTTCAGATTACGGATCTTTCTCCCTTTATTATTTTCGCAAAAATCCAAAGAAAAAAGTGTTTATTCCAAGAATGTACGTCTTCAGGTTTAGATTCGTAATTTCAAATACTGCCTTCACACCTTATGCAGAATTTACGGAGTGAATCTGCAGTACTTTCTTCGTAAATCGGTATTGGTCTACGACATCAACAGACAGAGATTACAGAGAGAGAAATTATTACTGCAAAAATTTAGCTTAAACTAACTTATATGTCGAAAAATTTGAAAATATAAAATCCTTATGCATAAAAGCTTAACGTTTTTAAAAATTTTAAATTTAGATTTTATGCAAAATGGAAGGAAAAAATACAGAAAAATCCTATTCAGCTAAGTCTGTGATCAAGTAACAGAGAAAGAATAGGTTTTTTCTCATTTCAGCCTTTTTATTTTTATTAAAAACACGTTGAGAGATGTTTTAAAAAATTTCAGCCATTTATTTCTTTGCTTTTTAGCAGTAAAATGAAAATTCAGATTATAAATAATCTACAGATTCTTAAATAATCTGCAGAGCCCGTTGCCGTGATGAAGGGTTTTTGCAACCGGGGTCTGCACAAACTAGTTGGTATATTTAAGATAAGACTGGTGTACAAAAAATTTCTATATAATTGAAAATCCGATTACCAGATCAAAAGTTAGTAAGGTGTTCTGTTTTTGTGTACTTGACGTGCAGATTAAACTTAACTGTCATTTATCAAAAGCAAATAGAGTAATGTTTAATTTTTTCTAAACCTTTAATTGATTATTGTATATTATGAAAATTCAGTGATTTATATGGAGCTCACCAACTTTTACTGGAAGACGCCTCATTGAGAAGCGTTCATGTGAATTTGCACTCTAAATATTTACAAACATTTTCATGATGAGCAGCGGTTGCTAAGGGGATAGCGGTTGCTCGTCCCCCAACCATGACTGGGAGATACAAATTCCGCACCCGGCTTGCATCAACCATAGAGTTGAAATACTGGGTAGAGAGAGAAGAATAACCCCCGACCCGTGGACAAGATAAAGTCACGTGACTGTAGCCCAAACTTGCCGTTCACTGAGACCGCTTCGATTCCCGTCCATTCGTTTAGCATTGCGATCGTCTGATGCAATTAACTGTCTGTCTTTTTAATTCAGAAATAAGAATGGTACAAAAGTCCTGAGCATTTTGCTGCACGGAGAAGTTTTCTAGGGACTGTCCGATAACTTTTTACAAGAAAGGGCGACATTTTTTTTCACTTTTTCTATTTTAAAATTGATTTTAAAATTTTTCCGATACTCAGTCATGCTCTGATAATCATGTTTTATTTGCTTTAATAATCAATTACGCTCGTTTTTGCTCACTTTTTTTGCATTTAACATAAGTTTTTATTGTTTCTTAAACTTTAAACTTATAATGTTTAAGTATATTTCAATATATATTCTATTTTTAGCTGAAATAGCTGCAAAGCTTTGTTGGCTTCCTTGGCGAGATACTTTAGCGCCAAGGAACAGTTGAGTAAACTTTCGGTTTTGTTTTAGTTCTCTTTAAATGTCGATATCATTTCTGTATATTCTGAAGATTTTGTATATCTTTACCTCTTGATTACTAAAACCCAATATTTATCTTGTTCTAAAATGTTTCCTTTAAATATATATATTTAAATAAAAAATATGGTACATAAGAAGTTGTGTTTTTTAAATTACATAGGAATGCTTANATTATTTCAGATAAACTATTGAATTCTTATGATATTGCAATAGCAATATTTTGCTTCTTAAGTTTCGTTTTATTGAGTTTTCTTAGCTATATAAGAAAATAAACTATTCCAAGTTTCGATATTTAATTCCATTATTCTTATAGTAACTATTATCAAAACTGCATTATTTGTCTTTCACACACTCACTAAATAAATTATTGGAAAAATTACTAAGACCATATGTTTCAGATTACGGATCTTTCTCCCTTTATTACTTTCTCAAAAATCCAAGGAAAAAAGTGCTTATTCCAAGAATGTACGTCTTTAGGTCTAGATTTGTAGTTTCAAATACTGTCTTCACACCTTATGCAGAATTTACGGAGTGAATCTGCAGTACTTTCTTCGTAAATCTCTATTGGTCTACGACATCAATAGACAGAGATTAACGAGAGAGATTATTATTTCAAAAAATCAGGTTAAACTAACTTATATATAGAAAAATTTGAATACAAAAGTCTTATGCATAAAAATTTAACGTTTTTAAAAATTTAATTCGGATTTTATGCAAAATGGAATAAAAAAGTACAGAAAAATCCAATTCAGTTAAGTATGTGATCAAGTAAGAGAGAAAAAAATCAGTGTTTTCTCATTTCAGCCTTTTAATTTTTATTAAAAACATGTCGATAGATTTTTTTTAAAAATTTCCGCCATTTATTTCTTTGCTTTTTAACAATAAAATGAAAGTTCAGATTATAAATAATCTGCTGATTCTAAAATAATCAGCAGCTCCCGCTATCATGGATGGAGGGCTTTTGCCACCGGGGTCTGCACAAATTAATTGGCATTTTTAAGGTAAGGACTCTTTGGTGTAAAAAAACTGTCTATGTAATTGAAAACCCGATTACTAGACCAAAAGTTAGTAAGGTGTTCTTTTTTGAGTACTTTTCGTACAGATTAAACTGTACTGTCACTTATCAAGAGCAAGTAGAATAGTGTTTAGTTTTTCCTAAATCTTTGATCCATTCTTGCGTATTAGGAAAATGCAGCGATTTATATCGAGCTCTCCAATTTTTACTGGAAGACGCCTCCTTGAGAAGCGTTCATATGAATTTCCACTCTAAATAATTACAAACATGAGTGGCGGTTGCTCAGGGGATAAGAGAGTTCGCCTCCCAGTCATGGCTCAGGGATACGAATTCCGCACCCGGCTTGCACCAACTACACTGCTGACACAAAATATCCTCAGTGGTAGACGGATCATGGGTGAAAGTCCCTTTGCCGTCAAGCTAACCGTGGAAGGTTTTCATGTTTTTTTTCTCTCTCCATGTAACGCAAATGTGGGTTAGCTCCATCAAAAATTCCTCCACGAAGGCAAAATTTCTCCCAATACTTGATCTAGGAGTTCCCTTGCCTTCTGGTGAACCAGGGTGAACTGAGGTGAACCGGGTACGAATCCCAGTGATAGCTGGTCGATACGAATTCCGCAACCGGCTTGCACAGACTACGGGGATGAGGTAATATATTCTCAGTGGTAGATGGATCATGGGTTAGAGTCTCCTTTCCCTCAGGCTGACCGTGGGAGGTTTTCATGTCTTTTTTCTCTCCATGTAACGCAAATGTGGGTTAGCTCCATCAAAAATTCCTCCACGAGGGCAAAATTTCTCCCAATACTTGATCCAAGAGTTCCCTTGCCTTCTGGTGAACCGGGGTGAACTGAGGTGAACCGGGTACGAATCCCAGTGATGGCTGGTCGATACGAATTCCGCATCCGGCTTGCACAGACTACGGGGATGAGGTAAAATATTCTCAGTGGTAGATAGATCATGGGTTAGAGTCTCCTTACCCTCAGGCTGACCGTGGGAGGTTATCATGTTTTTTTTCTCTCTCCATGTAACGCAAATGCTGGTTAGTTCCATCAAAAAGTCCTCCACGAAGGTAAATTTCTTCCAATACTTGATCCAGGAGTTTCTTTGTCTTCAAGATTGGATTCTAAATTACACGGCTACGGAAATGAACATTGGTAGTCGTAAACTTAAAATTGCGTCAGCTGTTACACGATGGGTATGAGATAAAATTAAAACAAAAACATTTTTATGGACGTATTCTCTTAACTAAGTCCCGAATGTGTATTACAGATATAATAGTTATGACTGGTGATTGCAATACTTCGAGTTCGTTTTTAAGCTTTATGAATAAGAACACTTGTTTTTATTTTTTATAAAAAGTGTATTTGTTTCTGCTAAAGATTCATTTCATTGGTGAAAGTACAGATTCTAGATTCTCATTTTACCTGGATAGTATTAACTTTAATGGCTTTCCTATCGTTAAAGCTTTGTATTATAGTTTTTTTAATTGTCATCAACGGACGTCGGATGTACAATAACATCGGAGAGCATATTTTATTTTGTTTTCTGTTGAATCAGATTTTTTAACAGAGCTTATATACACTTTCGTATTGCTTACGCAATTGATTTCTCCTTTCAAGATGGTTTTTTAATGACATTTTTCAGTGTATTTTTTGTCAAAATGTACAAGTTTAAAAACATTACACATAACAGAGGGTTGTATAAATGTTGCGACAAACTTCTATAGGAGTTAGGGCACATCATCAGGATAAAAATTAGCTGTGTAATAAAATTTTTTCCGATGTATTTAAAAATTAAAAGTAACGAAATTTTAAATATATCTGTTTTCTTAACACTTAAGCACAACTATAAAAAAATTTCCAACATTATATCTTATTATATATAAGTTTTATTAATGCACATATCATATCCTCCGACCCCCATTTTCTAAAATTCTGAATATTTATTACGAAGTTCCGGAATAAATTACACACTACAGTAATTAAGTATCAGAAAAATCATGACAAACATTATTATTTCATAAAATAATAATTTTTTTTAAAAACAAAACTCACTATAAAATAAATTTCATTCAATTATAAAAGCATTATGTTCTTACCTTCATTGTTTAATGTAAACATCTCGATAATCTTTTGGTAAAATACAAGTTAAAAACACATATTTGTTATTAAATAAAATAATCTTTATTCTTTATTCCAAAAAGTAACAGCTGGACTATGGGCTTTTATTTTATTTCTGATTTTTATTTAAATGTTTTTTTCCCAAGACTTCGCAGTTATTTCATGCAGTTTAAAGTTTTTATTCCTTGAATTGCTTGAGTTTCTGTTTGGTTGCGACTATATTTCTGAGCAATAAATAGAAGAATCTTTAAATGCTTTTTTGAAAGATTTTATAAAATGATCGGCAACTGTTAATAATTTGTCTACCATACTAACACACGCAGCAGGGATGAATCACACAGGAACACGTCTCTCATCTGCATCCTCATCTACATTTGTTTTGTTTTTTTTGCTGTCAGGATCGTACTTCTGACCCCCTGTTTTGCAGCAGCCTTTTTCGAAATTGAATTGTTCCTTCCTAGTAAATTAGCTTGAAGATGAAGCTGAAATTAAGAGAGAAAAAAAAATAAAACTTTACATTTAAGACACTAAATTTAAAAGTATTAAGCATTAAATATTTATTTGAAACTCAATTATTTAATTTGAAAAAGTTTCTTAAAAATGTACTATCTTTTATAACAAAATACAATGGGTAGATTTCCATATATCAATACCTGCACCAAAACATCCCGGTACATTCATAACCGCAATATATAGCTTAATATTGTTTTACGAAAATTAAATAGAAGCACCGCACGGATATTAAAAGATGAAATACTAAACTTAAAATTTGAAACAAATATTTTTCTAATAAAATTTTAAAATGTAAGATTTCTTTTTACAGACTTTTTTGTTCAAATGTTTTAGTTTTAGAATCATAGCTTCATTTTTTCCTAGCTGTAGTACATTAGATTAAAAAAAATATATATATATATATATGGCTAAAAACAATTATGACCTATGAAGAAAAAAAAAGTTTTAGAATATTTTGAATAATTACTTAGTTTAAATTGATATTTAAATAAACCTATTTGAGAATTTTAACTTTTCCCTTTCCCGGGTCGCATTCATTTCATCGACAATCACTTCATCGACACACCATTTCATCGACACCACTTCATCGACAGGCCGTTTCATCGACTAGGTCATTTCGTCGACAGGCCGTTTCCTCGACAGGGTTGTTTCGTCGACAGGCCATTTCGTCGACAGGGTCATTTCGTCGACAAGTCATTTCGTCGACAGGGTCATTTCGTCGACAAGTCATTTCGTCGACAGGGTCATTTCGTCGACAGGGTCATTTC
>NC_092211.1:59631882-59638482 GCF_043381705.1 Parasteatoda tepidariorum
TGTCGACGAAATGACCCTGTCGACGAAATGACTTGTCGACGAAATGACCCTGTCGACGAAATGGCCTGTCGACGAAACAACCCTGTCGAGGAAGCGGCCTGTCGACGAAATGGCCTAGTCGATGAAATGGCCTGTCGATGAAGTGATTGTCGATGAAATGAACCAGACCCCTTTTCCCTGCTTTATAAAGATTCGAAATAGCAAAAACTTCAACTGTAAAGAAATTCTAAGAAAATATGCTCTCATACAAGAAAAAAATATCTTATTAATTACGAAACAAAAGTGCATTGAATTAGACAGTATGAATTTCAACTTCGCAGTTCTGAGCTATCGCATCCAGAAAATCTTTCTTTTTCAAATTTTTATCAAGTCAAAACTATTGTATATAATCATCACAAGATGGCAGCACCAGGAGAATGAAAAGACTTAATTTCTGATTACATTTTACTATTGTTATTGTAGAGATAAATTTATATTAGTTTTTTGAAATAAGCAATTTTCCTAATTTCTTTGTTTTAAGTATGATTCTAATATGTGTCTGCTTGATGTCATTTCTGATTTAATTCAGTAAGCAGCAGAAAAAATTCTAATTAGCCATTATTAAATTCTTTTTTTAAAAATGTATGAAATTTCTTTAATAATTTTATTATTTTATACAAACAAGAAAAAAAGAATAAAAGAAGGTTTCTTTTTCTTTTTTTAAGTTTTATATTGAAAGGAAAGGACTCGAAAAACAGGCGGAATTTCTTAATACATAGCTTCTCAGGTTGGATAAAAAAATATTTTTTTGTTTATATCACAAAATTATTAATTTATAAATTATGAAAAATAATTATTTTACTCTTGAATACGTCACCACGTTCTATACGTAACGGAAATGCATCATTTTTGGAAGTAAAAATAGTTACTTTAATTTTAGACCTTTTTCTTCAATAGGAAAGTTTAGTATTTACGTTATAGAATGCTGAAATTTAAAGATAAAATTTAAAAATTCGAATTTTTTTTTAATAATGAATTCCAAATCTACTACATAACTTAAAATTTTAGTTTATATTTTATGTTTTGCTTTTCAGAGCCGTTTAAAAAACTAAAACTATAACTCAAAGGAGAAGTGAACTATTTATAGGTTCCGTTCAAAGAGAAATAGTTTGAAATTTTTCTTTTAATTGTTGAAGTGAGAATAGTAAATATTATTAAACTTTATTAAATTTGTATGCTACAATGACAAATATTCTTTAAACTATTTTTTTTAATTTTTTACACTATCAAAAATTTATACACCAATTCATCCATAAAAACAGAGAATACTCTTTTTTACTGAGATTTAAGAACTTGATTTAGTTACAGCATAATTTGTTATAGTTTTGGAGAATCAAAAATATTTTTTACAAAATACAATTTTTTCCTTATTGCAATGAACTCATGAAATATTCTTTGCACAAGCTTGCTTTTAAATATTATGAATATAAGGATTAGGGTGCTTCAAAACGTCCTTTAAATAAACGAGTGAATTTATTTTAGAGATAAAATTTTGCAGCTTTTCAAATGCTGTTTAATCATTTGACCAAGAATAACTTTCAATTTTATAAGAGCCCATTAAAAAAATTAATAAATCATGAAAATTTTACTTTAAGTTACATGTTGTATTTACAAACATATAAGTGGAATTTGTTGAAAGTTTTTCCACGCTTGCAGTCAAATATTAATAACATAATCAAAAGAATATTTCCAAAAACCATTTAAATAAATATTTTTTTAGCGATTATATTTTACTCTAGTTTTTACTGATGTAATTTGGTTTAATCCTACATATTTGGGCCTATTTGTCCAAAGCACCCCTACATAAGAGCTCATTGAAAAAGTACAAAATTAAAATTTTTGATAATTTGAACCGCAATAATTCTCACAAAAATAAAGATGATTTCTAACAGAAAATCAGACGAAACTATAAAATTCGAATAAATTTTCCTTATTCTTTCGTGCATATTATCTTTAAAAATTAATGTAAAAGTAGAAAAAAATAAAATACAGACCGACACTCTTTTTTAAAATCATCCATTACATTATAGCATAATCAACGTTTTGGTATATTTCGTTTTATCTATCTATCTATTTTTTTTAAAAGTATTTACCATTAATTTTCTCCAGTACCATCTGCAAAGGGCTTAAACGAAATTCGAAGGCTGACAAATGATGTTCAAAATCCCTAATTTACATAATGATGGCTTATGGAAATGTTCACATTTATAGAGAATGCGTGTAAGTCTGATGAATAAGAAATATTTGAAAAGGGATTCCTTAATAGAGGGACATTCTAGCTAATTAATATGTTATTTGTCTGGATTAGTGATGGAAAATACCATTCTGAGAAAATAACTTTTCTTTTTGTTATAGTCATCGAAAATCTAAAGACTTATTTTTTTATGTACTGTTATTTTTAAGAGAACATGACAGCCATTCATTAAATTCTGCATTTAAATTTTATATTTTGTTTAGCAAACGTCGATACCAAAAAAAAAAATAATAATAAATAAATAAAACAAATTTAAAAAAATGCAAACGAATTTAAAAATTGAAATAAATGAATAAGTAAGTAAAAATAAATAAATAAAAAAAAAAGATGCGGGAGTAAAATTCATAAATAAAATTAGGATTAAAGATTAATTTCTTTGATTTGAAATTGATACTACAATATTGCAACAATAATCATAGCCTATAATGTATCAACTTTCATGTAATTTTGATTCTACATGTACTTTTTTTGCATTCAGAATTTTTATTATTTTTTTAAATTTATTTCTTTTCTCTTTTTTTAATCGATTGCATACGCCATTAAGGTATTCGACTAGTTTCGACAATTGTTTTTTTATTCATTAATATAAAATTTCTTAAAACTAGTTTGTTTTAAAACAAACATAATAATTATTATGTGTAAAAACCTATGCTAACAAAAAAATATTTTTATTGCTATTTCTTTTTAAAAAATTAGCAATTTTAGGCAAAAATAAGGTATTTTTTTACATATACTCTAAACACTGTAAAAATATTTCTATCGCCTAAAACAAAATATCCTTTGGGGATTTTTTTACAAGGCTATCGACTGTATTTTACACTATTATCTTAAAAGCAAATGTATATACTAATGAGTTAGGGATCAATGTACTTAAAAAAATAAATTTTTAAATATTTCCGCTCTTGTCTCAGCGCAAAAAATATTAAAAAAAAATGAAATTCTACTTTTTTTTATCTTAGTTTGTAGTTTAAAACATGTATACATAATCATAAACACTCATGAAAAATTTTGGCCAATTCTTTTAAAAACAACATAAGATATCGTATTTAAGGTGGTGTAAAGTATTTTTAAGGTGGCATTTTTTATTTTATAACCGTCGTTGAACAGCCGACCCAATTTTGGGTTTACGATTACTAATGTTCAACTCCGTAGCCTTGCAATTTTGAACCAACCCAGAAGACAAGGAAACTCTGGGACCAGTAACCCCAGACGTATGATTTGTTATGTGAACATGGAGGAGTTCGTGACTCGACAGATTTAACAGGCATCACTCACCATATACCACACGGGGAGTCTTCGGCCAGTGGGCATCGAACCCACGACCTCTTGGACATGGGCCCAGCACCCTACCGACCAGGCTATCCTGGCTATAAAATAAATAGAAATTCGTTTTACAAAATTGCATCACGAAGTCTATGTTACTTAATTAGATATAATTCTACTTAGTTAATTAGATATAATTCTACTTAGACACAATTTTCTTTCGATTGTATAAGGTGCCAAACTTACCGGGCAAAATAATCCCTTCAATATTTAATCACCAAATACTATGGTTTAGCATTTACGCTAAGAGAAGTTTCAATTTATTACCTAATTTAAGTTGCAGCAAATTACACCAAATTATAGTCCCACTAATTTCTTAACCCTTTGAAGTAGATGGGACACCGCGGTATCTCTTAATATATATATTTTCTTTCTAACTCTCTAATTACAAGTAGAAATATATTCTGGTATTTTTTAATTATAAAAAACAGTCTAACAGATACTAAAAATATCTGTTAGATTATCGGAATTACATTTGTACCAAATTGTAAAATTCAGAAAAAGTAGTTTGAAATTTTTTTTCATTCATATTCCAAAATATATCAATAACTGATTATGTTAATTGAAGAAATTCCAGTAATGAATAACTGTTTCTCTGAGATCTAAATAACTACAAATACATGCAAATTTGAAAAATTATTGTTTGGAAATGAACCGTGTTTGGAAATTTTTTATCTTTAGTGTAGAAAAAGACACCGGTGACTCATGCTGTATTTCATAACCATAAATTATTAAAATGTTAAATTATTAAAATATTAAATAATATAATTTTCACTTATTTTGACATAAATTAATACATATCCGTGGTGGCTCAGGAGATAGAGCGTTCGCCTCCCAATGAGGTGAATCGTGTTCGAATCCCAGCTATGGCTGATCAATACGAATTCCGTACCTGGTTCTCACCGACCACAGTGCTGACGTAAAATATCCTCAGTGATAGACGAATCATGGGTTAGGGTCCCCTTGCAGTCAGGCTAACCGTGGGAGGTTTTAGTGGTTTTCCTCCCTATGTACCGCAAATTCTTGTTATTTTGGTCAAAAAGTCCTCCAGGAAGGCAAATTTCTCGCAGTACTTAATCCAGGAGTTCCCTTGTCTTCTGGATTGGGTTGAAAACTACTAGGCTACAGCGTTCAACGACGGTTATAAAATAAAATAAAATAAAATAAATTAATACAAAATAACGAAAAACATTTTTAATAAAAATTCTGCGTCAAAGGTTTTTTTAGAGAGTAGAGAGAGAGAGTCTTTTTCGAACTGATGATAAAAACAACTCAACTTGTGTTTCGAATAGTCATTTACGTTGAAAATTGAGTGAAGTATTTAACTTCACTTGTCTATTTTAGAATGCTATTTATTCTACTTATAGGTTATTTTAAGAAGATTTAAGCCATCTGTTAAAGCAGGAAGTTATTTAAAAAAGAATTATAACTAGTGCCAAAAGTATACGGTTGTTTGGTTAAAAAGCTAAAGGATGGACGGATAGACGATTAACTCTATTATACAACTTAAAGCTTAAAGTAAACTTTCCTCGTGTTTTACTTTTTTTAGACTTTTCATTTTTTTAAACTACAAAGTTAGTGTCAGACAAGCTTTACGGATAGTGACAGTGAGTGCACCCTTTCCTTTTTTTTTGTTTCTTTTTGAAGAAAGGAAAATAACATTTTAGCACCAGACCATGAACTCAGATTTGACCGTGAAATAAATAGTGTATCATAGGGAGTTAATTTTTAATTTTAAGGACATACACACTATTGCACTTCAGTTAGAGTTTACACAGTGGCATTAATTGTAGTATTACTATTTAAAATATTATAAAGTTCATTATTTTTTCAGTCACGATAACTAATATTTGAAAATACGTGCATGTATTATTTTTAATATATATTAATTCGCAATAAACTTAAAATCAGTAAAATATTTAATATAAAGTTCATTAGTAGTTGCAGCGATAAGTAACGTATGATGTTATAAATTATATTTAAAACTTTTATAAACGATCATCTTTACATTATTACGACGAAACATAATTATTTTGAAGATTGTCTGCACGCTTTAACCAAATCAGAATAGTAAACCATAAGTTATGCAATAAATATTTTTAAAAAATAATTTACACTTGACTACTTTTTTGAGAAATAAATTAGAAAATAAAAATAAAGTGAAATTACTGGAAAAAATTAACTGGTGGTTTGCAGACACCGCCATTAATTATATAAAATATATTTTAAGGATTCTTCTCAAATATGAAGTATTAAAATATAGGAGTTAAGGATTAAAAATGAGTATTTAAGATGGATAAGAAAAAGTAATTCAAAAATATAACGAGTTATTATTGGGGTTAGTTTAGCGCTTAAACGAACCAGAGCGGCAGTGGAAGAGTGTATATATATATATACAGTAGAGTCTCGAAAGTTCGAGTCTCAGAAGTCCGAGGTTCCGCTTAATTCGAGGTGCCAAATTTTCCCCCTAGCAACCAAAAGCGTAGCAAAGGTACTCCTATAAGTAGCCCTATTCTTCAGGAAAAAGCTGTGTTTTTCAGAAATCAGTTCAAAGAAGGAGAAGAAGATTTCGCAGCAAGCGTTGGTTGGTTAGACCGTTGGAAAAAACGATATGGTGTACGTCAACTAAATATTTGCGGTGAAATACTCTCGGCAGATACGTCAGCTGTGCAGGCATTTCAAAAACGGATTGAAGACATTATATTGACGGAAAAGCTCACACCTGACCAGTTATATAACTGTGACGAAACAGGTTTGAACTTTAAGATGTTGCCCTCAAAATCCCTTGCTTCAAAAGAGGAAAATTCAGCTCCAGGTCACAAAAAACGGAAGGAACGATTAACCATTTTAGCATGCGCCAATGCATCTGGAAATCATAAAATGAAACTGACTGTGATTGGGAAATCTGCCAAACCTAGAGCCTTAAAAAACATCACTAAAGAAGCCTTACCAGTACATTACACAAATCAGAAAAGTGCATGGAT
>NC_092211.1:59639797-59705360 GCF_043381705.1 Parasteatoda tepidariorum
TATATATATATATATATATATATATATATATGTTCCATTTGTGTATCATTATAAGCCTTGAAAGCTATTTAAGTGCGCCTTAACTTTACTTTGCTCCTTGTGTATAAATATTTGTAATCGAAAAGCATAGAACTAAAAGGGACTGTAATTTTTTTGCAGATTTTTTAAAATTAATGTTGTGTTACAAATTAGTAAAAATTTGAAAGATGAAGTTAAATATTACTGCCTTTCTAAAAATACGCCATGAATAAATTTAATAGATTCTATATAGTAGATATAATAACCATTTAACAAATTTTGTTTAATTATAACTATTAAATAAAATTATAATTAGTGATAAAATATTTTCTATTTAAATGCTTAATGTTCTTAGTTTCAAAAATAGCTGATCATCGTTTCCTATCTTTTCAAAAGAACTAAAAAGAGTAAAACTTCTGGCTGCAAACGATAATTAAATTTTTTAAAAAGCTCACTTCAACTCAGCTCCGTGACGTTCTTTTCTATTTACTACCCGAAATGAAGCGATCGTTCTCTTCCCATTCCAAGAGATCACGCAGAAAAGACTTCCCAATTACCTTTTCAGCTATCATCATTCACTTCTGCACTTGCAAAAGTGGCGCATAGTTTATTTTATTTTAATTCAATTAAACAGAACTTTTTTACTCCATCATTGAAGGACTTCCAACTTCCTGTCATGGCGGACGGCTAGCGCGTGGCAGTAAAATGGCGCAACCTCTTGTCATTATTGCCAATGACATGTGGGAATCAGCAAAATGTCTTTTATGAGTTTCTGTCTGAAAGGTGGTAATTCCATGAATTGAGGAAATAGTACATATGGCGTAGACAAGAGCTTGCTCCCTCCCCCCACTTTTTTCCCGTCAAAAAAACGCAGATGAAATGTGATACATAAATGACCTCAGAAAAATATTTAGGTTTCTTAATATGAAAGTGGCATAAGTCACTTTTTCACAAAATCAAGTTACAGAAGAAACAAATGATTAATAATTGATATATAACAATTGTAGATTATAATATAAATAGTAGATTATAATTGTAGATTATATGATTAATAATTGATGATGATATTGATTTCACCGGTTCTAACGGGGGCATTTTGCTCTGAATTCCGCTCCAATCCGACTTTAATCACACTAGCTTCGCAAAAGAGGTCACCAATGATTCATGGAAAACAAATTTTATATTACAAATTATTACTTTTTTATAAAAAAAAAAAAACTATGAGAAAAGTTATGAAAACTAAAAAGCTTTGATTAACATAGAATAAAACGCGTTGTACTATTCCTCCAACATGTGTAAAGAATATGTTGCATGCAGAACGTAATTTAAAATTTACTTTTTGCAATTGCAGTACAATTACTTAATTATTTATTTTGATCTTTGATAAGCGATGCAAGTATGTTCAGCGTTATATTTTAGGGAAATAAAGTTTAGAATGTGACTATTCAAAAGTAAAATTCAATTTTTGAAATTTTTTTTTTAAATTTAAGCAGGAGCTAACAAAAGAAAATACCCAGTATATATGACTATTAACTTACTTCCATTCCATTAACTTATTTCCATTACCATGATGGTGATTTTGCTGCTATGATTTACTGAGATATCATACAGAAAAATTGAATAATAATTTAGTTAAAATCGCAGCAATATTAATTAAAAATCCACCTGCTTACACGACCGTTTTCTTTAATTTCATAAAACTAACATTTTTCTATATTTTAAGTAACAAATATTTGCTTACGACCACAAAGTTGACTTGGTCTTTGATTCGGGATCAGGACAAAATTGTGTACGAGTTAAAATGAATACGTGATTTAAATTACATATTTCTTGCAAGTAATTAACAAGTATTAGTTTTAAGATTTTTCTCGACTTTTAAACTTGATATTTTAAGAATGTCAAAAACAGTCTTAATCTTGAGACATTTTATTCTAATAAAATTTGAGAACTATGCACCTTTATGTCCAAAATTTGGGACAAACATATTTCTGCGTGCAACTAAAGAAATAATGCATCAAGTCAAATGAAATTTTTTACATAATACATCCAAGTATGACAAAATACGATAATAACAAAATGGTAATGGTCATGACAATGGTTTAGTGAGCACCAAAGCAACATAATAAAAAACACACTCGTGTAGGTTGGTTAATATTGGTAATGACCCTTGGTTATGGTAATGAAGGTTTCACAATAAACTCTTATACTGTTCACGAAGTGAACAAATGTTATAGAACGAAGAGACACTAATACCGATTAAATAAGGTGAGTCACTAATGCCAATTTCTCCATCAAGGCATTTCTTAACTCGGCGAGGAATCTGGGAGGGAGTGACGAGTGCCAAATGCTCCCTCAAGAGCACTCTAGAAATGTTCTGTATCGTTTAGGTGGTGAGATTTATCTGACCACTGTATATTCTAAATGTCTTCGGCTTCAAGGTATTCCTCGTTCTATCACGCCCAGTGTAGATACGCGATGTCATCCGTGACAATAACACGACTCTAAGCAATCTTACTGAAGGCTTTGAGAGCTCAGCCCTATATATCAGATAAATCAAGGTGCCTTCCAGAAAGATGCGTTGGTCTTTGCGCCGGCCCAGACCATGATACCTTGACTTTCATAGTGGTTCACTTCCGAAGTATCGGATTTCTGGTTCTCTTCATCTGTGAACACATCGGAAATCATTATTCAGGCTGAATCGAGATTCATAATACCTACTGAATCGAGATTCATAGTGAATAAAACAGATCCACAGCGTCTGTGTCCGAAATTGATGTCCTGCTGGTCAAGAAAGCTGTGGATTATCAGGAAAGCAATCTGGCCTTTTTGAGATATAGAACTTACATCTTAAAGCTCTATATATGTTGAAAAGCACTGCAGTTCCTCTTCATAAATGATGACGAGATATGCATGATTGGACAGGTCGAGAAATACTTTTGAAGCTGAAGATATTCAAAGAATGATGTGGTCAAGTAGATCTCCAGACCAGAATACCATGGATCATATTTGAAGTGTTTTTGGCAAAGTTGCTACTCGCCATCCCCTCCCAGAACTTAAGGATGATAATAAGTGCCTTAATGAAGTGGAATTTAATGTTCCAAGATCTTATAAAAAGTATGAGAGCTCATTCTGTCATATCTTATGTTAAGCCTGTCATATGTGTTCTTTTGCTACAACATTTATTGACTACATTGCTCTAATGCCTATTAATTAATGATCTTGAGTTCATGCCATCAGCTTTCTTTTTTCTCATACTTTGATACATTTTTATATTAAATTTCACTTGATATTTGTTCATTATTTCTTAACCTTCAACGGTCCAAAAATATTTTTGGCTTGCGTGAGCCCGAAATAATAATAACTATACCTGGTGGGAAGTACTTCCCACCAGGTATAGTTATAATGATTAATTACAATACTATAATTAAAATTATTAATCATAACATTACTCATAGTTCTATAATAAATTGGAACTAAGTTGATTGCAAATATGACAACAATAAGTGCAATAAAAATGGTAAATTGATTTTAACCATCATATGCACAGTATTTAGTCCAATAAGTGAAAGTATATGGGTTAAACTTCAAGCATTCATTAACAACTGTTTAAGAAGGATCTTACGTATCAAATGGTTCCATAAAATTTGTAATGCAGAAATCCTTAGAAAAGCGAAACAGAAACCAATTGATCTTGAAATTAAAAAAACGTAAATGGAAATGGATTGGCGACGTTCTACGTAAAACTGAAAAATTCAAAGTAAAACAATTTTTTGATTGGGGTCCTCAGGGCGATAGAAAAAGAGGGAGACTTGAAAATACATGGCGATTGCGAACGAATTGAAAACAATGGGAAAGACATGAAAAGAGACAAAATATCTTGAGACGAGAGTTGAAATGGAAAGCACTGTGCTCCATTTCGGTGTGAAATGGACTGTTAACTCGTTTATAAGGATTTTACGCAAAAATGTTTTTGTTCCTTTACTTTTGAACATGAATTTAGAATAATATCAACAGATTTTTACAGACTTAAGAATTAAAAGGAAAGAGGGAAAAGAAACTCATATGATTTAAAATCAAGTCAAGAGCAACAGGTTAGATAACATCGTAAGCTCAAATCTCATTGAAAGGATTATGGCTTATGCCACTTTTAAAATGAAGAGTTTATTTCTCCAATTTGATCTCCGAAACCGGCAGCTTTTGCAAATGCGATGCCTCCTCTATTTAGTTAAATTGCTTTAGTGCTTTCCTTCTGCGCTTTTCCATTTTTGTTGTATTGGCGCAATTCAAGTGAAGTAAAATAAACCGGATTCGTGTTGATAGATAATTCTTTTCATTACACTCCAGAATCATTTGTCAAAATTAACTGTTGCTCTTATGCAAGCATAAAGAAATTGTTTGAAAAAATGAAAGGATGGCAAAAAGTTATAACTCAGGAATTATTTTAAGAAAAATAATAATAGAATTGAATTAAGTGAAAATAAGTATTAAATGATACAATAGGATATCCTATGTGAAATATTTGGCAATTTAGTTGGATTGTGTGGTAGTGAAACAGATTATGAGACATTATTTTTGTGTCCTATCTTTTCTTAAAAGATATATAATTAAAACAGAGGCAAATCAGGAAATTGGTGTGTGTCATTATGAACAATACGTTTTGCAGAGTTTAAACGACAAAACAATGTTCGTCCTATATTATAATTGAGGGCAGTATTTTGCATAGATAAAAATAAGCAACGGTCATTATGAATAAAAAAAATACAGGTTCTGGATATTTCATGTAATATGCACAATAATGCAAAAATTCGTTTCCGATTTTGTTTTGCAAATCTAAATTGGTTTAAGTGTGTAAATATAGCATTTAGGAAGGGGGGGGAGGTAAGTAAGTAAAGAAATCGGGTTAAAAATGATTTCAAAATTTATTTAACATTATATTTAGTTCAACGGTTGATTTAATCTTTAAATTTTTCTGAAATCTTGAAATCTAAATATTCCGAAATCTGGAAATTGTTTTTAAAAAAATTTTTCATGCCTAAAATGGATGTCTAAAGTGCGTCCTTTTCCACAAGGTGAGCTTCAATTAGCATTTTAAATGTACTGGGAAAAACCAAAAAAATTGCTATCTCGACAAGTGAGGTTTTGCTTCTTTTGTGTATTTTTTATATGAAACCAAATTTAAGTTAATACGAGAGAACGAATAGTATGAAAGTTTAAAAGGTTTTATGCATTAATATGTCAAAGTCGAGAATTCTTTAACTAAAAAAAGTTCATAACTTTTAAACCATGCCTTAATGATTTATATTTGTCTAATTGGATTCGGAAACAATACCTCACTTGTCTAGATAGGAAAGTCAAATGAGTAAATATGTAATTTTATGTTTTCCTTCTTAGTAAATTCAAAATGGGGGCTAAAGTTTACATTTGCTGGACGGCGGACTTTATTTTTTTTCATCTTGGATCCAACCCAAAACCTATTACATCAATTTCAAGCTTACGACCAATTTCTTAAGCCCTTTAAACAAAGATAATTTAGGTATGTATAATGATCTGTTCGCAATTATCAGTTTTTTTTTTATTGTTAACGGAACTGGTCTATTAATTTTTGGTCAAAACATTTCTAAAGTACTTCAAAGAAATTCAATTTTAGGTGTGCATATAATGATTTATATCCTCCTTTTTTATTGATAAGGCAACGGACTTATTTCTGAACAAAAAAATTCTAAAGTTCCTCAGAGAAATACAATTTTAGCTATGCATATTAATTTATTCGTAAATATTATTTTTTTAAATCGACATGGGAACTTGAATATAAATTTTTGGTTAAAAAATTTCCAAATTATTTCCCGTTAGAAAAATAAAATCTTCGGTAGGCGTAAGGATTTTTTTCTTAAATATATATTTTTTATTGAAACGGGAACCGGTTTATTGATTTTTAATTAAAAAGTTTCTAAAGTTCTTATAAGAAACACAACTTCCAATATGCTTGAGTAATCAAAAGTAGATTTGTATAATTAAATGCTTTATCTTAATATAATAATTATAATCAAATTAATTTTTAATTAAATTTTTAATTAATTACCATAAAATTAATTATTAATTAACTTTTTTTTAATTAATTATAATAAATTAATTATAATTAAATGTTTTATCTTGAAACAGCTTAACTCTTTTCCATATTGCCATATAATTTTATTATCAGGAACTTTTAACGGTCAAAATTCATTTTTATATCTTTAATGAATGAACAAAGTTCGATTTTACCTTCGATAGATATTTCGTTCCAAAGGTCCTCCATTCAATAGAAAATAAATAAATTACCGAACCTGCCGGTTTTCCAGACATCGCAAATATCCGTTTTATTTTTAGACGCATTCACAAAAGACCTTTGAAACGGAAATTATTTTTAGAAATACGTCAATTCTGTGAAGAATGGGCGGGTGTAATCTTGAATAATCGAAAAATTTTCAAATTTATAAGTGTCTTAAGATTAATTTATGACTCAAAATTTGGTCAAAGTTTCTAAAGATAATTTATAGTAATTAGAGACATGGAGGATCTTGAAATCATTTATATTGAGAAGTTTCAGAGATTTAGTATCATTAACTTGCTCTAGATGTACAAAGCACTCTTTAAAGGTTCTTTTATTTGTTTATATTTACAGCTCTGAAAAAGGTAATACATTTATGAGTTTTAATCTTTATTTATTTATTTTGATGATATAATTTTTTTCTGATGATGCTCATTAATCTTTAATCTTTATTTCATTCAATTTTACTGTTTTAAATTTAATTATTTTGAAGAAATTTTTTTTTGCTTACAATTAAAAGAAAAAAAAATTTTCTTAAAAAAATTTATTTAAAAAATTTTGTCCCTTTAAAATGCTTTGAACCTTTTTGTTGTCACTCATAAGAGCTTCCACATACATTTTCTAAAGTGTTCTTCCTGAATCCAGTTTGTATGTTGGAAAAATATTCATGGTAATATTTTAAAAAATCGTGTTTATTTTTTGTTTCGTATTTATGAGATGTATTTTTACAAGTGTGAAGTGCTCAAAATAATAACCCAAAATAAAAAAAGGCGTATTTTTAAAATTTGATTTCCCAGGAACTATTCGACGGATTTCACTCAAAGTTTGTGTTTTGAAATTTAAAATTATGTAAAAACAAATATAAACCCTACAGTTCAATTTTTTTTGACCATTATTAAATAAAATAATAAACATTTATTAAAAGTTATATTTTACATGAAATTACCTTTGGAAATTTTACAGTTTATAATTGGGTAAAAAATATTTCTCAATTCGATTAAAAACCCACAAAAGTAAAATTAACATTTCAGGGTGCAAACTTTGGGCAGCTTTCTTGATTAGACTATTCTGACTATATTCTAAGAATCCGGTTACCTCCTATATTTTGGGGGTTAGAAATCTGAATCTGTCAAAAAAAAAATATGTTTATTCAAAGAGAATACGTTTTTGTGTCTGATTTTGGAACTTAAATATCGTGAGAACTAAATAGTTAGCATATTTGAGGTCTCTCCTTGAAACCATTACGATTGTGTTCTAGAACGCGAAGATCCGATCATTAGATCAAAAGTTATTCAATGTAATCTCTCTTTCTTTTTTATTTATTTATTCATTTATATTTTTTTACGGACTGTTTATACAAAATTGGTTAAATTGAATTAAATAATTAAATTTAAGCTATTAAACCAACAATATTTGATAGAACGTATGCATGATTAAGAATTAAATTTTAATAACATTTAAATTTTAATATATAAAAAATAATTGAAATTATCTATTTCTTAATTCTTCATATTTAATGTACGAAAAAAAATTTAAAAAGTGTTATTAAATGTTATTTGTTTACGTTTGGAATATATATATATAATTGTTACTCGTATTGAGCTGTATATGCATAAAGCCAAGAAGATAATAGTAGTATTACGAATTGATTTTCAAGTTTCTTTAAAAACTAGTACAAAAAATAGTTTTTGAAAACTTTAAAAGAAAATAACATTTTCTGTTTCAGTTAGATAACATTAAATTTAAACATTAAATTTTTTACTCTACAAATAAAAGTAGTTGGTAAAATATGCTTTAGGAAAGGATAAAAAAAAGTTAGTAGCCGTTAAACAAAGAAAATAATTATGCCATAGTCTTATAAGAATAATAAAAACTAAAAAGACTATAATTTAGGTAAGTAAAACTTAGAACACTTATTTGGTAGAGAGAGAGAGATAAAAAACCTTTTTTTTTTATTTCTTTGAAGTATACTTGGCAGCTATGCAGTAATATTTTTTTATCTGAAATGTTTACATGATATTCGTTTTTATTTTATACTTGATTGTGTATGTTATTTTAAATGAAATGAATGATATCAAACTAAAGTTACTCTAAAGAAAATTTATTTTAATGCTGAAATAAAATTGTGAATGAAACTGTTAATAAAATAATTGGCAATAAAATTGTTAAAAAATGTTCATGTAAATAAATTTATGCATGTAAGTGAAATAATCTACCATATTTCAGATGAAGTTTACTAAAGAAGGAAATATTCTTGTGTTATTTTTGATAAGCACACTATTATACAATGGTAAGTTTAAGAACACTTTGTTGTAAGTTTAAGAACATTTTGTTAATGTGTTAATAGAAACGAAATACATGATTATCTAGATTTGGAAAAAAAATAACTGGACTTGAAGAAAAATTAACATTAGTAATACAGATTGTGAGATTCAATTAGAAGAAACAAATGCAAAGTGGTTTAACTCGTTGATGATTCTTACAACAATTCAAATAGGGAATGGTTTTTATCGCTGTTTATAAGTTTATTTTTAAATTTTAAAAATTTGACTATGAATGTTATGACTCATACGTGGTAACATGTAATTTCTTTCTCTCACTCTTTCTCTTTATTATGCTACTTTTGTTTGATTGATATCTGCTTTTGAGCGGTTTATAAACTAAACAACTGGTGAGAATGAAATAATTTTTTTGTTTATCTTACCAAAATCATTATCACAGCACTTCGGTAAAAATTAACGAGCCTTTTGGTGTTTTCACAGAACCAGAAACACGCTAAATTTTACCATTATCTGATAGTTTTGACCATACCGTTTCTTCAGTGTAAATAGTCTGTTCAAAATTATAGCACATTTCATAATTGCGTCAATAATGAGCGACTGATAAAAATTACTGAATAATTCATAATTGTTTGTATAAAGAGTAACTGAAATTTTTTTTTCAGAATGATTCATTATTTTGTGAATAAAGAGTAACTGATCAAAATTACAGTAAAATTCATAATTATTGTGTAAAAAGTAACTGAAATATTTTTTAGTATGATTCATAATTGTGTGAATAAATAGTAACTGATCAAAATTACAGTATAATTCATAATTGTTGGCATAAAGAGTAACTGAAATTTTTTTTAGAATGATTCATTATTTTGTGAATAAAGAGTAGCTGGTCAAAATTGCAGTAAAATTCATAATTGTTTGTATAAAAAGTAACTGAAATATTTTTTAATGCGATTCATAATTGTGTGAATGAATAAATAGTAACTGGATCAAAATTACAGTATAATTCATAATTGTTCGTATGAAGAGTAACTGAAATTTTTTTTTTATAGAATGATTCATTATTTTGTGAATGAAGAGTAACTGATCAAAATTACAGTAAAATTCGTAATTGTTTGTATGAAAAGTAACTGAAATATTTTTAGTATGATTCATAATTGTGTGAATAAATAGTAACTGATCAAAATTACAGTATAATTCATAATTGTTCGCATAAAGAGTAACTGAATTTTTTTTAGGAATGATTCATTATTTTGTGAATAAAGAGTAACTGGTCAAAATTACAGTAAAATTCATAATTGTTTGTATAAAAAGTAACTGAAATATTTTTTAGTATGATTCATAATTGTGTGAATAAATAGTAACTGATCAAAATTACAGTATAATTCATAATTGTTCGTATAAAGAGTAATTGAAATTTTTTTGTTCGAATGATTCGTTATTTTGTGAATAAAGGGTAACTGATCAAAATTATAGTAAAATTCATAATTGTTTCAGTAAAGAGTAACTGAGCAAAATTATAGTATAATTCCTATTTGTGTGAATAAAGAGAGGCGTCAAAATAAGAGCTAACACTGGTGAATATAACCTCTAACTGAGATTCTGATTCTAAATAGTCGTGAAGATTTTGATAAGAATTTATCTAATCACTAATGTCAGATATCTGTCTTTTCTAAAAGACACTTTTTTATCGTATATACAACATAGCGTCAGTTTAGCATTAGGAAATACAAAATGATAACTTTATCAGTGAATAGTAAATAAACAAATTAAAAATTCATAAAATAACAAAGTCTTCTCCACGGAGAACTTCTACCACGATTTCTTTTAAAATTTTACTGCTGATTTAAAAATAAAAGAGAGTTTTAAAAAAGACTGTGATTTCTCCCAGTTTATTATTAATATTATTATAAATATATTAAGAACCTGAAAAATAGATGAGTTAATTTTAATATAATTATGTTCTGAATTTTTAACTGAATTTAAAGGAGCGAATATAACTTTTTCTCTCTATACCTTTTTCTTAAATAGGTTTTAAATAAAGAAAGGGTATTGTAATAACAGCTTTTATTAATTTTAGCATTCCAATTTTAACTTTTATTGGCTTTAAAAATTGGTTTTGCTGTTGAATATTCATTTGCAAAGTTCATTAAAATTAGATACAGATGCACTCAAAATATATTTTAAAAAAAAGTTTTTAAGTTTAGAAACTTATTTTATACATTTTTAAATTTCACATTAAATCTGAAGATAAAAAAAGTAAATAAAACGATAGTATCTAAGAATATAAAAATGATATTTTTCTGCTAATTTGAAAACACACCCAATTTTTCGGCTTTAAGAACGAGCAACATTCTAAACTTTCAAGACGGTCTGCTGGTAAGGTTTTACAGAGCTATAAGCACGCTGTTGATTGTTGTTTCATGTTGTCTTCTTTTTAAGCCTACTTTTGAATTAACAACATGGCCATGTTACAGATAGATCAAGATGAACGTCAATACAAAATAAAGATGGATCACCATGAATTCCGTACCCGGCTCACACCGACCACAGTGCTGACGTAAAATATCCTCAGTGGTAGACGGATCATGGGTTAGAGTCCCATTGCCATCAAACTAACCACGGGAATATTTTGTTCTTTTCTTTCCTCTCCATGTAACGCAACTGCGAGTTAGTTTCATCAAAAAGTCCTCCACGAAGGCAAATTTCTCCCAATACTTGATCCAGGAGTTCCCTTATCCTCTGGATTGGGTTTAAAATTACAAGGCTACGGAATTGTACATTAGTATTTGTAAACCCAAGAATTTGGGTCGGCTGTTCAACGACGGTTATAAAAAATAAAGTAAAATCATGATGCAGGTTTGAATTACAGCAGTGACTGGTTGATACGACTCTACTCCTGGCTCATACTGACCACAGTGCTGACGTAAGATACTCTCACGGGTAGACGGATTATGGGTTAGAATCCTCCTGTCGTCGGGCGAACCATGGGATGTTTTTGTGGTTTTCCTCACCATGTAACGCAAGTGCGGGTTAATTATATTAAAAAAAATCCTCCACGATAGCTAGATATCCCAATGCTTAATCCAGGAGTTCTCTGGTTTTCTGGGCTTGGTTCAAAATTATAAGGCTTCGGAGGAGAGGATTGATAGTCGGACTGTTCAACGTTGGCTATAAAATTATAAAATAATAATTCGCCTGCTACTTATAAAACATAAATTACTTCAACTAGTTTCCAATTACAAAAGACATTTTGCAAAAGAACTGATGCTTTCGAGAGATTTTTTTTTAATCCAATTCCTTCAAATGATGAAACGTATTTTGCTCCTGATGAGGTCTCATTTACAAATATGTTTCTTGTTTTTAGTTGACTGCCGTCACATCCAAGAAATCTCACAAACCAAACAGAGGGATATCAACTGTTTGAAGACTAACATCGACGACTATTTGGACAATGTTTTGAAAAGAGCTAGCAAAGAGCTTCCAGACCCAATGAGGTTGCCACCAAGATCAGCTGTTGTTGATTTGAAGGATGGACTCACGTGGGGTTTGTCGACGCTTGCAAAGCTGGGAAATGCAGTTGTTGATTGTGATGGACAGAATATCACACTAAAAATCAAATTGACAGTCGAGGAACTAAAAGTAAGTCATTTTATGTTAGTTGTTCAATTTATTTTTCAATTTCATTGACGGATGACTTCGCATACTTTTTAAAGAAATATGATTTACATAGTACAGTGACCCATTAAAACAGCTCCGAGAAATAGCTCAGAAGTAACTCTTTAAAGTAGAGCTTAAAAGCGAAGTTACTTTGAAGCTCTCTTTTCAGTTCCTCGCGTAGGCTAGGATAGCCTGGTCGGTAGGTCACTGGGCCCATGTCCGAGAGTTCGTGGGTTCGAACCCGGCCGGCCGAAGACTCACCGTGTAGTAAAGTTCCCATAACAAATCAATATCTCTGGAGGTACTGGATTGGAGATCGATCGTTCTCTGATTCAGGTCAAAATTACGATCTGCGCATGAATGAATGGGTGTATGAGTGGGTCAGTCTTATGGATGGTGTTTTCAGTAGAAACATAAACAATAACAATATCGAGCTGTATGCTTGCTCTAGTTCCGGTTAGAAAGTTTGCAACTGCTTACTACATGTCATTCTGCGAGGCGATACTTTGAAACGGATGGTTTTGTTTTCAATAAAAGAAATAAATTAGATAATTTCTGAGCTCAAATTTGCCGTACTTCATAAGATATTAATGTTATTATGTAATTCTGGTAAGTTTGAAGTGAAAATTTGTTTTAGTTATTTAGAGATATATTCTTAAAAAAAGTGACATGGTTGCCAGATTTTGAATAACTCGCTTTTTTGGCAGTCTTGATTTGGCCTCTTTCCATAAGTTTATTACTGTTTGTTCTTGTTGCAAGCTGTGCACCATCTTATGTTAATGTTAACACTTTTAGCATTGTAAACACAAGTATTGTTAGCATTGTAAACACAAGTAATAAGGAATCAAATACATTGTTTGCAAGAATCTCGAAACACAATGATGCCAAATGGCTTTAAAATACAACGGAAACAGTAACCCGGAAATTTAGGCGGTACCGATCTTGCAGCGTTCCCTAGTGTAGAAAACACCATCCATAAACGGGTGTGACGTATCGTGTGGCAGAAGTCGAATTCTTGGCCACAGATGACGCCACTGGAAAATAAGAACATTCGCACCTCGGCCTAAACAGGCATACGTCAACAACAACAACAACAGTTCCTCGCGTGCCATTACACGGTAAATAGAAATCTTTTCAAGTGACGTATGCTTTTGATACTGATGTTTAAGTCGTTCCTTTTGCTCTACTTTGAAATGCTGCTAATATTGGGTTTGGGCAATTTAGTATACCCTTTAAAAGTATAACACGACTGAAACAAAACAAACAATTAAAAGTAAATAAACAATATTTATTACTAACTAGAAGCATGTTGACAGAGTTGACAACAGGCGGACAACGGATAAAAATATTTTGGCTTGTACTTTTAGCGCGCAAACTGCGTTTTACGCAATTATAAATTTTACTGTTGCTCAATAACTTCACAAGCTGTGTAAAAGCAACTTTACAGCAAGTTGTGTGAAAGAACATTCATGGTGTAATTTATCACCTAGATCCATAAGAGTTATGTAAGGTGTTTCTTTACACCACTTTAAAGTAGTAATGGCACCATTTTCAATGATGATATACACTAAAATGTTCCATAGCGTTAATTTCAGTGTTATATAATGTTACAGTGTATTAGTCTAATAATCGTGAATCAATAAAAAATCTAAAAACAAAAAAAAAACAGTAATGAAACTCCCCAGGATCTATCGTGAACACGTTTTCCTTCATTTTTTTAAGTAAGCAATTTTTTTTCTTCTTGTATAAATGACTTTTTTTTGTCAGGGAAGGTATACGTGGATTAAGGAGACGCGTAGGAGACACCGGGAAGGATATGTCACTTTCATGTCAAAGGATTTTGCAGCAGATGTCATTATCACCATCAAAAAACATAACGGCGAAGTTGTCCATCCTCATCTTGAAAGACTTGAGATCAAGAAGTTCAAAGACGTCAAGGTGGAGATTACTGGAATGGGACTCATTTCTTGGGCATTGGGAGAAATCACTACCCTGTTGTCCGGTGTATTTCAAAGAACAATTGCTAGCGCTGTCCAGAGTCCACTTGCAGAGGCGATTGAAAGGCAGATGAGGGATATAAATATTGCTTGAAATGTGGCCTTTTTTTCAATGAAAAAAATTAAAACCTAAACTTTTGATTGAAACTTTTAATACTGTCACATTTGTGAATATTCGGTTAAAAGTAATTCAGTTGAAAGGCTGAAGAAAAATAGAATTGTAAATACTTGTAAATAGATTTTTAAAATAAAAAGCAGTCTAGAAGAACATAAAAGGTGTTTTGTAACCATCACCCTTAATTTATTTTTTCAGATTCTTCTTTCTGAAAATTACGCATAAAAAGTATGACACATTGGGCATATTGATATTATCATTTATAAACAAAAATACTATTGAAATCTATTGCTTGATAGTTTGGTGCAGTATCATGCTGCTTCTAATAATTGCCCTTTTACTCTATAACTCTTCCCCTGGTCAATCAAACAGGTTTCAATGTTCTCAATCTCGCAGTTATCAGTATCAATTCGTTCGATTTTAATAGCGTTCTTATTTATTCCCCTAGCTTGAGGTATCCAACTAGTTTCAATAACTTTTTTTTTGCATATTAATATAAAATCTTTTAAAACTATTTTATTTGTATTATTACATGTAAAAACCTATAAAACTGACAAAAAATATTTTTATTGCTGTTTTTTTAATAAATGTTAATTTTTAGGCAAAAATGAGACTTTTTTTGCATATACTCTAAACACTGCAAAAAAAATTATTTCGCTTAAAACAAAAAATCATTTCAAGGCTATCGACTATGTTTTGTACTATTATCTTAATAGCAAGTGCATATACTACTGAGTTAAGGATCAATGTACTTAAAAAAGCAAATTATGAAAAATTTCCGCACTTTTCTTTGCGAAAAAAAAGCATAGAAAAAGAAATTCTACTTTTTTTTCTTAATTCGTAATTCAAAATACGTGTGCTATAATCATAAACACTCATGAAAAAATATAAACAATTCTTACAAAAACAACATGAGATAGCATGTTTAAGATAGCGTAAAATCTGAAAAAAAAAATATGATTTCGAGATAAATGCATTTAAAACTTAAAATCATTTGTCTATCCATTGTTATCCCCTCTCACATAACTGCTATAAAATACGAAATAATTAGATTACAAACAAAAATAAAGTATTTTTAGATAGCTAAGAGTACAGGGCTTCTAAATTTATAATAAACTGAACTACGAAAATTTTGCTCAAAATCATGTTTTCGCATTAGTCCACCTTAAATATTAATTTTAAGCCGTTTATGAAGATACATTTTTAACCTTGTGTTTGACAAGGGTTTTTAAAATACTCAATAAGGGTGACCATTACGAAACACCTTTCGTATCAAGCCTTGAAAGCATTCTTAAATTATACAATTTATATAGTGTAAATATGTTTTTGAAATTTATGTGAAATATTGTAAGAAAATGTATAAAAAACTATCTGCTATATGTGTAAATATTAAAATATGTAATGTTTAATACTGTGTATTTTAACGTAATGTTAAACATTACACTAAAATATGTAATGTTTAATATTTATATATTTTAAGTGAATCATACTTAATTCGTATTCAAAGAAATGAGCTTCAACGAAATATTTTTTCACAATGTTTTTACAAAAAGAAATTTAAAATGAGACATTCTATTATTCATTATTTTTTTATTATTAACAAATTATTACCCTAGTTTTTTCCAACTAAATGGCCACTTTAAACAATTATAGACGTAAAAGGTTTAAAATCTGATTTGCTTTAAATCATAACAGAGTTCAATGTTAGAAATGAAACCGTTACAGTTCAACAACTTTACTAATAAACTCGAATATTGTTTGTATTGTGATAAAATATTTTAAAAATAAATTGAGCGTTCTCAATTATAAAAAAAAATCTAAGGATTTTTGAGCAGAAAAAATTGGTAGATTTTGGTGAATTCAGCGATAAAGAATGCAGCTTATTATTTAGATTTGTTGTAGAAGATTGAAGAAATTTAGTTTATACACGAGGTCCACAATAAACCATTTAACTTGCAGTAGTTGGCTTTAAACTACACAGGTAAGTTTGTAGTAATATAGCATGATTAATTGCTAAATTTCACCAATATGTTTCTTTAAATTCGCATTCCACGTCCATGTTTTAACAACAGAAAAGCAACATTTAACAGCTATAAACAGCCTGTTTGTAGCTTTGTCTTTGTAGCGTTAATGACGTCAACATAAAGCTAAGACACATAGCATCTAAAATTAACGCGAGCATGAGCAGTTGCTTCAAATCTAAACTAACGTAAAAGTACGAAATCTCCCTAATTATTTCACTTTGAAAATCAATTCTAAATATTGTTTTAATTTTGTATTTACTGAATAAAAATTTTACTGAATAATTTTTTTTTTATAATTACAGAGATGCCCACTTGCTCCAGACAGCAAATGAATATTTTTAAGTGGTAGTTTGTTAATGTGTGATTCTTAGTTTAATAAATTCAATTTATTAGGTTTTTATTCAGCACTATTTTTAAATAATTCGAAGGCTTATATAATTCGCCAGTTTGTTACAGTTAAGTCAGTTTAAAAAAGTAAGCAAAATTAGTCAGATACAGTCAAACCCCGCTATAGTGAACCTTCAAGCGACCGAAATTTCGGTTCACTATAACCGGGAGTTTACTATATCAGTATTGCAAGCAATTTTACCTAATTTTTCCGAACTGCACACATTATTTAAATAAATTACCAATAAAAAGAAATACAAAAATGAATAAAAAAACAATATGTATTAACAAAAAATATGCTATCTTTTATTTTCTTATTACTCTTCGTCTTGTGTACAAAAAATTTAGGGATGACCTTTATTTTGGGAAGGGAAACTGAGATAGACGAAGCAAACAAGAAAAATGCTTATGTCTACATTCCACTAAATAGATGGTTTTAAAATTTGGTATATGTATATTATGTCGAAATTTCAAAATTACCTAAACATGAAGAAAAAAAATAGGTCGAAGGCAGAAAAAAGTTCATAATAACCAATTTCCTCTCTTATTTTGGTTCACTATATCTACAAAAATTAATATTATATGTGTATAGCAAGGTACAGGAGCGAACTTTTCGTTCACTATATCCGGGAGTTCACTATTAACCATGTTCACTATAGCGGAGGTTGACTGTATTTACAAATTTCAGTGTGTTGTTTGCCATTTTTTAAATTATTGTCGCGCTTCCGGAGCAGTTGGAATCTCTTTAATTATGATCCTGTTTTCATCATCAACACCCATTTTCATCATCATGTTTTCATAATAATCTTAAATTATGCCATATACACCTCCAACCGCACTAAATTCGCTACTATAATTATTATGTATTGAAGATGCAAACTTTACTGCTCTAGGATCAACTTTAACTATACTGATTAATTTGTGCAGACGACATTTCAAATTACAACATAGGGTGATTAAGAAGTTGTTCATTGATCCTTTATAAAATGTTCCATTAGACGCATGGTGAAATTAATGAAAAGTAAAATTAATTACTAGGGGCTCAAACTTTCGACCGCTGTCCTGACAAAACTCTTTCGACCATTATTTCGTAGATTCTACTTACCCTTCATATACTCAAGTATCTCAAACCCATTGAAATAAAAGTAGGCTTATTCAAGGAAAGCACGTTTCTGTGAATGATTTTGGAATTTCAAATATCGTCTGCCTGTAATAATTAATCAGCATATTTAAGGTTATTCTCTTAAACCGTTAATAAAACATTTTAGTACGTGATCAGCTGGGACACCGGTACCCCTTTTATATATTTGTTTTTCTGATGCTCTAATTACAAGCAAAACTGTATTCTGGTACTTTTTTATCATAAAAAACAGTCTAATAGTTACTTAAAAATATGTTAGATTATCAGAATTATATTTGTTATAAAATGTAAAATCTAAAAATGTAGTTTGAAATTTTTTTTTCATTCGCATTCAAAAATGTATAAATAATTGAATTTGTAAATTAAAGAACTTTCAATGATAAAGAACTGTTTTCTTTTAGATATAAATAACTGCAAATAAGTGCAAATTAAAAAAGAAAATTATTGTTTCAAAGATCTTACCTTTAACGGAGAAAAGGACATCGGCATTTCATACTGTATTTCATAACAATAAATTAATAAAATGCTAAATATAATATTTTTATTTATCTCGACCAAAATTACTACGAAATAATGAAAAAAGTATGAAAAATACGTTTAATAAAAATTCTAAATCAATGGATTAAGATGTTCTCTTTTTTAATTTTGTGCATTAAAACTTTTTTTTTCGTCCAAAAAAGTGGTCATTCTCGTTATCAAACTCTAATATAAGAAATTTTAACTTCTAAAACAAATTTTATTTAAAAGAAATAAATAAAAAGAACAACTTTTGGAGTAATAAAATTATAGCACTTTTATGGTCTTGATGTTTCTCAAAAAGTTGTCATCTTCGTTTGCAAGACTTTTCCTTAATGACTTCAGTAATAATTCTGACCTTTAAAAGTTTTGCTCATTTACGTATTGATGAATTGAATCAAGCCATGTATTCTTTTAGCTAGAGTTACCATTTAAAGCCTTTTGCCTGTCCCAAATGTATTACATCCTGTCGTAGATTTTCGTTCATTCCAAATTGTTATGTTATTTGTAATTGCCTAGTGTTTCGCCCACACTTTAAATAGCCTTTTTTTCGCTGCTTATATTAACTCTATACTCTGTTGCAGGATAAGAAAAAACCATTATCTTTATGATGAGAGCCTGTTTGCATCTACGTGCATGTCAAATGAATGCCAAGACCCCAGCGCGAACGTATATCAATATCGCCAATTCTTGTATCGACGTTGCACGGCATTATTTTTGTTTGCTTTCTTGACAATAATAACAGTTATTAACAATAATAATCAATTAAAAAGTAATAAGAATTAATAAAGTGATATCTTAAAATCGGAAATATACGTCTTTCTGTTCGCATTTAAAGAAAGAATAATAAACATTGTTTTTTTGCAATCGCTTTTCTTTTACAGCGAAACTAAAGTAAAGATTTCTTATCTCACATTTGATTTGTTAAGGGCATGTCAGCGTAGGACACTCCATTTTTAGTGGTCCAATCAAATCTAATGATGTTCTACCAACGTCATATAGTTGCTTCTTTTTCAAGAACGAATGTTCTCCTTATTTATCGAAATATGTCGCCAAGTCTAAAAATCCAGTAAAACTACAAGACCTTCTTTTTTAATAATTTTATGATATAGATTGTACGAGATAGCGCGAATTAAATTTCTGCTTGACGAGTTTAACTTTTAAAAGCTGTTATATTGTTTTGAAAGCATATTTGTACAATTTGATATCGTAATAAAATGGAACTATATGCAGTCGTGGAGGATTACATAAATCCTGTACAGCAATGGTCTTTTCTTAACTTGCAACGGAGAATAATATTAATTATTACTGAAAGTTCTAATTCTTTTCATTCTTGCAAAGTTGTGAGCCGATTTAGTGCGATTTGCTTATTTTATTAGAAATATTCTGAATAGAAATATTCTCACGGTGATGTATTATTATTTCTATGTTATTTTTAAGATTTAGTTTGTAGATTGTGATTACATAATCATAAAATGTATGTCATCTATAGTAAATTAAAAAACAACAAAAAAATCATGAAAACCGATTTCTAATAAATTTGAGGCTAATCTTAGCATTATTCGTGGAACAATTAGCATAGTCTTTTATGGAATAATCTGAACACATAAGATATAAAAAGTTGGAATGTACAATTGCGAACTTTATGAGTGGCAATCTCTCTTTCTACACTTGTAAACTAATCATGTATAGTACGTAAAGAAGTGAACCACCTTGAATAACTTTTGATCCAATGATCGGACCTTCACGTTCTAGGACTCTATTCTAATGGTTCGAGGGGATGACCTCAAACTTGCTGATTAATTAGTATAATTAATAGCTACTATATTTTGAGTTAAAAATTAAACAAAAACCTACCTTTAGAAAAATTGGTCATAGGTTTACTATAAAAAATATCATGGGACATTCCTATGGGATTTTGCCTATGGTGAAATTTTGAAATAAACACATGACAAACTTTTTCCCTACGTCTATGGTAAATTTTTAGCTTAAGCGTATATCAAATTTTTGCCATGCGTTTAAATGGCAAAGGTATATGAGAACATTTTACCATGGGTAAAAACCACACAGGGATATCTCGAGGAATATATTTATATAGCAAATTTTTACCTTAAAACTACAGTGTGCTACAGCCAAAGATGACGACATTTTTTCACAGTCCTTTGATATTTTATCATACAATTATTCATAGGCAAATTTATGCATAAGCAAGTGTTATTAAATTACAATAAGCTTTTGACGCTTTTTCACAAGAATGATTATAATGAGTGAAATTAAGGGGAGAGATTAAGTAATTAAAAATAGGAGAAAAGACAATAATTACTTAGGTAACAAAAGGATCCTTTCCAGACAATACATGGATGATACTAGTTTGAAGGCTAAATTAAAAATAGTGCGTGGACTCACTCCGCGCGGAAGAAGTTAAACTTCGCAACCAGCGACGTTAATTGTAGAAGAATTAGCAGTCGTAGAAGGATCACTAGTTCTATTCAACGACTCTTTTTCCTGCTCCGCTCGCTTCCGTGTTCTCTAATCACGGTAATATTGTGCATTTTTCCCTCCTGGACCTCTTGAACCAGTGGAAGTGCTTGTGGTTGCCTCATCGTATCGCCCTGGAAAATGTATTTGTATTAATAATGTATGTGAATGCGTCATAATGTAATTTCAGAAGAGAAAACCTAACAATCAATTGATATTCACAAGAGACGTACCTTGACATAACCTTAAATCCGTCGCATTGTCCGTGGGATTGTTTTCACTCATTTTTTACAATTGTTATCCACTAAATTTGAAAATAAAAAATACTACCCTATTAAATTATATGTGTATCAAAACAAACTAAAAAAATATTTATAGAAAAACAATACTTTTATGACTTTTATTATTTTTATGCTAGTGAGAACCAAAACAATATGGAAATGAATGAGGGAAAACTGGATCCTACCACGTGATTTCCCGACCAATAGAAATGTAGCGTTAAACGTTTAACGCAACCTTGTTGGAAGTCGCATAAGAAGGCTAAATTAAATAACAAATTTTAAAAATTAATTGGAAAAAAAGTTATTTAGATAACAATTAAGGGAATATGAATAGTTAAAGCAATGAATCGGAATGCACGTACAGATTTGTTGGTTCATTACTCCGAAATTAATCACGATATCAATTAATTAATTAATTAATCACGACATCAAGCATTGAGTACAATATCAAAGAAGGGTACAAAATACAACGTTTGATAATAGTACATTTCGGTGAGAGCTAATTTGGTTCGTCTGAAGTCCGAAATCAAATTGTTTATAAAATCGACTAAGTTAAAAATATTAAGAAAAATGTTGTCGAAACTAGTAAAATATTGATAAATTTCAAGAAGCTTGAAAATCGACAAAGTCAAAAATTCAGACCGGATAGAACTCCGTCGAGATATCGGCGTCGCGCTTGACTTGCCGTCGTCGAAGTGGAAATTTTAAAAGTTAAAATTCTCGTTAAAATAATCGAAAACAGCTTTAAGTAACTATAAATTTCTATAAGGTGAGTGAACTTATTGAAAGGTAGTAATGTTTTTGATGGATTGTTTTAATGAACGCAGAATTGAGCTGGATTGTCGGAGTTGGAGTAAAACACGCCTGCTCCATTCTGCGACCATGTCTATTCTTCCATATGAATACGCATGCATATAGTGTGTATGCATTAGTTTGCCATACATCTATCGTATTTCGTTTTAAGCACACCATTAGGTTATTGTATCTCGCCATAGAATACCATGTTAATTTCTATGGTTTTCATAGGTTTATGGTATCGTGCCATATGAATACCGTACCAATTTTTACGGTAATCATAAACTTACAGTGTCTTGCCATGTAAATGTCATTCAAATTTTTATTTTTACCTTAGCTTTATGGTATTTGCTATATAAATTTCTATGATTAGCACAGGTGTGTCTATGGCAAATTTTCTTAAAGGACTTAATCTGATTAGAAATACCTCTTTTTCGATGAAAAAAAAGGCAAGTTTGTACAGCGAAAGCACGTTTTTGCGTCTGATTTCGTTACTTAAAATATCTTCTGCACTTATTTCTTAGCATATTTGTAATCTGTCTCTCAAACCATTGACATCGAGTCCCAGAACGTAAAGATCCGATCATTAGATCAAAAGTTATTCATCGTGGACCTTTTTGTAGAGCACTGCACATCTTTTATATACCTCCTTTTGGGGAACATCAAGGATTTTTTAATTTTTGCGAAGGCACGTTCTTAAAATGACCTCTCGTTTTTGCCAAATTAAGAAAAATTAAGTTAATTTTTCTTCCGTTGACTCATTTTTGTTTACAAAATCTTGAGGTACATAATTTCGAGAAATACTATCTTGCACAGGGTCAGAATCAGTTGTACATGTAATCATCCAAGAACCTAATTCATTCTCTCCAGGACGTAATCACATGGACAAAATTTAATGCAAACATAATCTTACGAGGAATACAATCTCTCGTCTAAAGATAATGTTGCAAGGAACAATCTCGCGAAAAAAAATAATATTCCAAAGACGAATTCTGACCTGAACATAATCTTTCGGGAAAAACTTAGCCTGGTTTAATCTATTGTACATTTACACAGAAACATAATCTCGCATGAACATTATATTAGGGGGACAAGATCTTGTATGTAACATTATCTGTCAAGAACACAATATAACATATATCTAATATTGCATGCATAAAATATCATATGGGCATAATTATTCTGTGAGCACGATAGCACAAAAACACAATATCGCGTAGACATAATGGTGTCGAGGACAATATCTCGCATGAACTTAATATTGCGAGACAAGATATCCCGTAAACATTACTATGCTAATGCCATAATCTCTTGTGAATATAATGTTACGAGGACATGATTTCGCAAATACGTAATCTGCCGCGAACGCAATCTTGCATGAACATAATATTACGAGAACAAGATATCTTGAAGTCATTACTATGCAAAGACCATAATCTTTTGTGAATATAATGTTTCGAGACCATGAATTCGCAAGTGCGTAATCTGCCGAGAGGACAACCTCGCTTGAACATAATATTCCAAGACCAAGATACCTCGCAATTATTACTATGACAAAGACATAATCTCTTATGAATATAATGTTGTGAAGACATGATTTCGGAATTACGTAATCTGCCGCGAACGCAATCTTGCATGAACATAATATTACGAGAACAAGATATCTTGAAATCATTACTATGCCAAAACCATAATCTTTCGTGAATATAATGTTGCGAGATCATGATTTCGCAAATGCGTAATCTGCCGAGAGGACAACCTTGCTTGAACATAATATTCCAAGACCAAGATACCTCGCAATTATTACTATGACAAAGACATAATCTCTTATGAATATAATGCTGCGCAGACATGATTTCGCAAGTACGTATTCTGTCGCGGGCACAATCTCACATGAATAACATAATGCAGATGACATGATCTCGTGTAGACTAAATTTTCCAAGCACACATATTTGCATGAACATATTATTCTGCAGCAAAATCTCGGTAGGTACTTTATTTACGTCGCACTAGAGCTGCACAATGTGGCGATGGTATGGAAAACATCCCTGAGGATGATGCGAAGACATGCCACTGCAATTTTGATCTTCTGCAGAGGGGATGGCCCCCTGGATTGGTAGTCAGACAACCTGCTTGCGAAGTTCTGCATTTCACTGTAGAACGGTTTAACGAGAACCGATACCTCCCACCCTCGATTCCTAAGTAGGCTGATCAAAGTGGTCACCTACCTGCACACCGACTGCAGTTTAGAATCACGTATAACAAATATTTAAACTCACCTTTACAAAAAATAAACAATTAATCACTTTGATCGCACTTTCACATCCGAATGAACAGTGCGCAAAATAAAAAAATGGATCACCTTCAATAACTTTTGGTCTAAGATCGGATCTTTACGTTCTAGGACTCTACCTTAATGGTTCGAGGGGGTGACCTCAAAGATGCTAATTACATACAATACCTCAAATTTGTTAATTACTAAGTACAGACGATATTTTAAGTTACGAAATCAGATACCAAAACGTGCTTTGAATCAACTTAATCTGATTGAAAATTTATGAGGGATATTAAAGAAAAAACATTGCTCCAACAAACAAGGCTGAATTAGTGGAAATTATTATTAAATTTCGGCTAATGTGGACAAAAAAGACTGCAGAAAACTTGTTCATTCTATGCAAGATCGTTGATATTCAGTGATCGATTCTTTTCAATACTTTGTCGTTCTGTCCTCATGAGATTTTGACTTTCCGGGAATCATCCACAAATATTTCGTCTCCTGAGATGTTCACCCAAATTATTGCTCCTCTCATCTCTTCAAATGCTGAATTTAATTGCACCTTTTTCAAATAGTGCGCAGTTGAAAGTATTAATTGTTGCGTGGCATAAATTTAATGAGTCTTTTTCCAGGTCGTGACATTTTTAAGTCGCACAATGGGATTGTTGACAGCGCGATGGTCATGAATCTTCATCCTAAGCTTTTAACTGCCAATCAAGAGAATGTCATTACTGGGCTGACATTTTAATATCTTGACTTTCAAGTGACCTCTGTCGCATGCATTTACCCAAACGCTTTTTGCATTTTTCCCATCCATCATTCTTTAGGTATTATAATAAGCTTCGAATGGGTGATCCTGCTGTTGGAAATTGCTAATACCATTAAATATTAAAGAACTATTTTAAATTTTCAATAAAATCATTCTGATATTAAGGAACTTCGTTAAATACAGTGAAGGTAACTTGATTTGTTTATTTAATTGCATAACTGAAGTGTAAACTGTTTTGGAAGCTTTAAAGTGGTACAATAAAAAGACTTGCACTTTACATGACGTAATAAAATGACTTTATATTAAACCGATTGAAGCATTAAGAGGAAATGAGACACCATTAAAATGAAAATTTTAAATCTTTACATTGGGATAGTAACATGACTTTGAATATTTTTAAATTTATAAAATATAAAAGGGATAAGGGACCATTATTAAGAAAGTTTTAAAATGATTTAATGGGACATAGAAATGATTTTAAATTTATTTAAGTATTAAGGAGATACGAGACCATTAAAGTAAAACTTTTAGCTTTCTTGAAATGGAATAATAATATGACTTTAAATTTAGATTGATTAAAATATTTAAGGGACATGCGGCCTTAATACGAAAGATTGAAATATTTGCAAATGGATAGTAAAATAAATTTAAAATTAAGCTAATCAAAGTATTAAGAAGATACTGGATCAGTAAAGTAAAATTTTTAGATTAGTTTAACAGTATAATAGAATGACTTTAAATTTAGATTGATTAACATATTCTAGGGACATGGGACCATTATTATTAAAGCTTGAAATCTCTTCAATTGGGTAATAAAATGACTGAAATTGCTTTTAAGCTAATTAAAGCATTAAGGTAATATGTTATCGTTAAATTTAAAATTTCAGACTTTTTTTTTAAATTTGAAGTGATATAAAATGTTTTGGTAAATTTTATGAATTACTTGAGCTAATTTCAAAATGTATAACAATTTCAAAGGTTTTCTAATGATTAATCTTAGAAAATTGTATAAAAGTATGTAGTAGTAAAAAAGTTCAAAATTTTCCCTTCGTATCAGTGAATCAGTGAATCGAATCAGTAAATTTTTAATCAGTGGATCAGTGAATAGATGAATCAGTGAATAGGTAAATCGATAAATTTAGAATCCAGTACCATAGCAAATTATTTTGTAAACCAAAAAAGAAAAAAAGTTTATAAACGTATAACTTTTAAAAAGAAAGTTGGAGAGCACATATTTTTTTAAAACTTTCTTTTTTAATTATTTATTTCTATTTCTCTTCTTGTATAAAAAGGTTAAGGAAATAACCAGATGGCTAAGATGTCTTTAACCTCGGAAATTAAAATAAAAAATTAGAAACAGATAAAATAATTTTATTGAATGCAGCTGACGCAAATTATTAAGTTATGAAAATTACAAACATGTAAACTTTATACTTTTATAAATATTTTATGATAGTTATGATACTGTTATTCAAATTTTCCAATTAAGAAATTGAAAATGAATGTAGTTTAACATTAATTATTTTACAATTGTTGCAAAAATTAAAATTATTTAATTGTAATTATTTTGCTATATGTTCTTCAAATCTTCAGCTATTAATGATGCAGCCCTAGCTAAAATATCAGCAGACGAAGTTTTATCTTTTGTTTTCATGTTTTCTTTAATGAAACGAAACAAATTACAAAATGAATAAATGAAATATCTTATTAATGTATAAAAGAATCGTTAAATAATAAGACTATATGTTATGACACAAAAAGCATGTTTGTTATGGTACAAAAAGTAATAGTCTATTTCACAGATAATACTGATAAGACGAAACAAAAGCGATTCTTTAATCTCTATTTTAAATAGTTGTTATTGATATATAACTTAATTAAGTCGTTTGCATATTTCGAGCGTTTTTCCTAAACATTATCATTATATAAAGAAAAAAAACTCGTTAACCTCATTTAAGTTTATTCTGATAATGAAAAATGATATTATCCTTTAACGATAAGGAACTGAGAAAAATGAACAACCGCTTATTAAGAACAAAGCATAAAAATATTTATAATAACTATTTAGATTTAAAAAAATCGCACATTAGTAGTTTTTAACAAACAACAAAAGTCAAAAGAGCTTGTGTATTTCAAAACATAGACATCTCATTAAGCTGTTTTAAGATATATACACTGCTTCCTTAATCTTCTTTTTCATCCTAATAAATCCATTTTAACTAGTAACACTGAATAAATGTAAAAAAATGTCGTTTGTTTCCTCATAAATCGATATTTTTTCCCTAAAAATATTTTTTCTTTCTTTGTCTTTCATTGGGAAGCCATTTTAAGATTTAGTTTTCTTGAAGCCTTATAATATCTTTTCATGTTAAGTCATTGAGCCAGAAAGAAAATAAAAACAGAAAAGGATTAATTTTAAGAATGAATCTTTTTATTTTTGGGCGGAGAAAACCAACTCGGATTAAAGTGTCATTTACCGAAGATTCTTTGTACATCGCAAATATTTACATTTAAGACTTCACGGAATGATTTGTAGTTATTTACATGTTATCGTTAAAGTGTGTAATTCAGTTATTTCATAGAATAACTAGGTATTTCATGAAATAATTAGATAAGTGAGTTAAAGCAGTATTCCCCAACCTTTTTCTCACTGCGGACCTGTTAACGTTTGATAATTTTACCGTGGCCCGCTGGGGGGGGGGGGGGGGNGGGGGACGTTGATTGTTTATATTTCAGATTATTTTGATTTATTAATTTTAATTTAATTGTATTTAAACCATGCCTTCAAAATTAAATACAGTTACACCCAAAAATCAAACATTTAGTGATTCAACTTACTAGAAGGTTAAATCAATGAGAACCCTGAGCTTGTTTCTTTGCAATGAGATGGTTCCATCTGGGGGTAATCGGGGGCAATGAATGTCCAGTTTATTCCGTTGCTTTTTTTTTGGTTGCTGTTACTGTTCTTCATTAGTTCCAATGTAAATTTCGCACAGCGCTTTCGTGTTTTATTTATATTTACAGTTATGATGAATGATTTTTTTTTTATTAAAACTAATTGAAACGGAAAATAGTTGCAGTGGTTTTTTTTCCTTACTTTTTTTTTCTTTTCTTTTTTCTTTTTGCTTTTTAGAACATTAAAAAATTTATGTCACTACTTTCGGGGGCCCCCTTTTTTAAATTAATAAAATTTTAATGGAACACAGATATTTTCAATTTGGAATAACCTAAGAATTAAATTCAGTTTCAATTAAATGGGCGGCCTAGTGTCATTTGATCCACAGTTCGGGAACACTGAGTTAAAGTATATAATAAATAAAAAAAATCATATGACAGACCGTTAAAGTCAACAATTTCAAAGTTAATTTACAAATTAATTGTTCATAAATAGCTAAGATCTCTCGAAAAATACATTTATTTCCTATTGCGGATGATTAATTGATAAATATTAAGGTAAAGCAGATGATATAATTTATTATTGTTCACATTGCTCGTATTAATAACTACGTCTAAAAGCGACGGAATAAAGCGTACGCACACACGTCATTGCAATGCAGCTATAAGCGATTCTAAACAAACTAAAAGCAGCTGGAGGTGGTTCAAAGAACTTTCGAGTGCCGCATTTCATACTATAACGATCAAGTAATCGGAAATCGCAAGTAATTGTGAACAATCAAGTAATTGTAAATAAGTAATATCATCAAGTAAATATTGAGAGCCGTGATGGCTCAGGGGATAGAGAGTTCGCCTTCCAATGAGGTGAACCGGGCACGAATCCCAGTCGATACGAGTTCCGCATCCGGCTTGCACCGACCACAGTGCTGAAGTGAAATATCCTCAGTGGTAGATGGATCATGGGCTAGAGTCTCCTTGCCGTCAGGCTGACCGTGGGAGGTTTTCATGGTTTTTTCTCTCTCCATGTAACGCAAATGCGGGTTAGTTCCATCAAAAAATCCTCCACGAAGGTAAATTCCTCCCAATACTTGATCCAGGAGTTCCCTTGTCTTCAGGATTGGATTCAAAATTACAAGGCTACGGAGTTGAGCATTAGTAGTCGCAAACTCAAAAATTGGGATTGCTGTTCAACGATGATTATAAAAAAGTAAAAATTAAAAATACAAAGATTTCTGTTTTTTTTTTTTTAAATTTTTATTTATTTTTATTTGTAAGATGTAGTCTAAAACTAGACGAATACTCGTTCTTCAAACGGGTTAGCAAAGAAAATGGCGAGGTTTAAGTCATATGACATATATACTGTATAGCAGGCATGAAATTTCTACTAGCCAGTTCGTCATTGGCGACGGAATGTTCAGGGCTTTCGAATAAGTTCAGTCTGGTAAAATATTGTGTTTCAAATTAGTTCCCCAGAGTTTGTTGTAGTTTGTTTCCACGAGCTAGGGCTCAAATTTAATGGTTTACGAAGGCCACCTCAAATATGCTAGTTAATTAGATTATGCGATATTTTAAGTTACGAAATCCGATACAAAAACGTACTTTTTCTGAATAAAGATGCCTTCTTTTTCGACTGATTAGGATTTCTGATCCTCAAAATAGGCGATCTGGAAAATATGGCTCTATTAGTTTGGTCAGGAATGCGGACGAAAGCTTATACCCCTTAATGCCAATCATACTTTTTGCTCATTTCGTTATACCTCGTGAATTTTTTAAGTGAAATGAAAAAGTTTTGCAGACAATAAAAGTAGTCTATCTGAAGCTAATTCCATGCAAAAAATAATTTTGAGAACTATTAACTATTTTTTATTATTTTGTTTAGTAACAGTAAAAAATTTTTTTAATTGTAAGGTATACAAATTTTCGCAGCATTCAGAAACATGTAACATGTCAAAATACAAAATTTGGACAAAATTGTTCAAATAGTTCCTTAGAAATCAAAATTTAAAAAAGTTCCATAATTAACCAACCGAATTTTAAAAAAAGTTGTAATTGTCAGTAAGCAATAAAAGTTGCTTCACGCGCAGTACATAGCAAAATTGTGTAGTTTACGTAATACGCTCTTACGTAAATAGTGTAACGTATTTCAAAGAATTCCAGAAGTTCTATGAGCCTGTAGCAAAATTGTGTAGTTTACGTAATACGCTCTTACGAAAATAGTGTAACGAATTTCAAAGAATTCCAGAAGTTCTATGAGCCTGTAGCAAAATGGTGTAGTTTACGTAATACGCTCTTACGTAAATAGTGCAACGCATTTCAAAGAATTCCAGAAGTTCCATGTGCCTGTAGCAAAATGGTGTAGTTTGCGTAATACGCTCTTACGTAAATAGTGTAACGCATTTCAAAGAATTCCAGAGGTTCTATGAGCCTGTAGCAAAATGGTGTAGTTTACGTAATCCGCTCTTACGTAAATAGTGCAACGCATTTCAAAGAATTCCAGAAGTTCCATGTGCCTGTAGCAAAATGGTGTACTTGTTGTACCACTTGCAGTAGATTAAGCTTCTTAAAGCGCGAATAGAGCTGTTCAAATTGAGTTTTCGTTAGTGCCAGATCCCGTAGGAGGTCGCAACGTACAATCTTGCTTATTAAATGAATACCCTCTTCAGATTTGTCGTTAGAGACTGATATGTTGCAGAAAATGAAAGAAAACTTTCTTCTTCATCAACTGTAAATACTCTAGTGTTGTAATTGTGCACGGTATTGGATAAGTGTCAGAATCATATGGAGTTGCTTTAGAAACTGAAGGAACCCCTGTATAGTATATTAACTTAGAGAGTTTCGTTGGAGCCTACCTTGGCTGTTTTTACGAACGACGAAAATAATTCTATGGCATTATTATTATTAATTTACAAAAAAAATTGTAAAAGCTTGGTAATAAAAAAGTTGTCGTATGGTGTTCTATGACTATTAATTTTTGTGAATGTCTTCAAAATTTTGCGTGATGGAGCACAAAATGATCATATAATGCCTTTTCTGATTAAATAAAGCTGTAGCTATCAGACACCACTGATATTATCTTTCAAATATTTGAAAAGAAAAAGAATCGTGGATAGTTTAATTTATGTTGTTGTTGTTGTTCTCATCTCTATGACCAGCAGAGCTAGATCAAGTCCATGAGGTCGTTCACTCTGAGAAATTCTAGCATCAACAGGGGAGCTTGAATCAGGTTCTGCCTGGTAAGTCCCAGACAAGATAAAATGTGGTCAAGGGAGACCTGGGCAGCAGAACACTTAGAGCAGATTTCGAAGTGTTTATTACCATCGATATAAGTCATTGATGACAGATGTCTACTGAGGAAACGAGTAATGGCAGTTTGTTCTTGTCTACTGCTGCCCCAAACCAAGGAGCCCCCTGGGCACCCGCCGGTACACCATGAGTGTACCGGCGGGACCTTCCAAATGGCCATATTCTTTGCCTTACACTTAGAAAAATGCTCCAAGAAAGTAAGAGGATCGACAGTCGTAATGGTCTCTTCAGCGCCTGCTTTGGCCAAACTGTCAGCAATCTTATTTCCAGCTATATCGAAATGCGACGGAATCCAGTGAAAGTGGATCCGATGAGAAAGGGAAAGATGTTTAATTTATAACAAGGACTAATGAAATATCCAGTAAGAAATAGCAAAGATTCATTTTTCGAATGACTCTCCCGAAGGAACTAATTTTCGATTGATTTTTAGAGTCTAGAGTTAAAATTCCACATTTCACCTGTAATTCAAATTTTAGATCCATAGTAGAAGCGGTTCTCGAGTTACATGAGAGACACACGCACACACACGCAAACTCTTCCTTTCATCATTGTAGGTCCATGATTTAAGGAAATACTTTATTTCAAAAATCATACTTTCAGAATGACGCATTCACTGATTGTTTTCTAAACATTTAATTCTTTACATTTAAAATTTTAAACACAACAAAATTTATGAAAATTTTCTGTAAAAGATATTGAGACTCAGTACATTTCACCACATAGTATAGCAGATTGTTAACTTTCAACTTGTAATTTTCTCCAAAATTGAGTTTGACAGTAGAAACTGTGTCTCATAGCAATATACTTTTTCGCAATTTTCAGTTTTTACATATTTCTTATGGTTTTGGCCACCATAAAGCTTTTTAAGCTATATCTGTTGAAGTTTCGGAAAATTGATCACATTTAGTGTTAAGATTTTGGAAAATTGATCACAAATAGTGGCAGTACGTAATAGGCTCGTACGTAATACGCTCTTACGTAAATAGTGTCACGCATTTCAAAGAATTCCAGAAGTTCTATGTGCCTGCAGCAAAAAGGCATATATCTACATTTCTATATTATATATTCAAAAGATTGTTTAATTTCTTCATATTAGTATTAAAAAAGTGTTGAAAATGCCTCATACTTTGTCAACGAAATTTTGAATTAAGTTTCGTTATTGTTGTAATAAGTTTTTCAAATTTAAACCAAGATAATTCGTGACTTTGTATAGAAGTTACATTAGGGATGTTCTGTAATCATCGCCCTTGTTATACATTTTTTATAGATCCGTGTCTATAATGAGATTAGGTATTGGGAATTTCTATATTAAACGGGGGAATAAAAAAACGCTATTGATTTGTAACGAATTTTCTAAGAGAAAGGCGGATTGAAAAACATCGTGAAAGCAGATTAATTGCTTTCGTTTGAATAGTATTTGAATCATAGTAGAATAATCACCTTTAGACTCCTCTCTGCTTAATCCATCAATCAAACGGGTTTTGATGTATTCAATCTCACCTTTTTCGAAAATCGCACTTGAGATTTCAGCAGATTTTTTGTTTGTTTTAATATCAATCTTCTACCACTGAAAAACATACTTCAAAAAAAAAAGAAAAGAAAAAAAGATTCCAAAAATATATATTAAGGATCGTCTTTGTAGTACACTCTGTATATACACATCGATTCCAAATTTTTTTGGTGAAGAGCACAAGAGTTTAACCCCTTACCGATCGGTTAATTTTCAAGAAAACGGTCATAAAAGTGCCGACTTTTTAGGCTTTTGTGCTTGTATTACGTATTTGATTAGTACTGAAATCCAGTGTAAAATAAACTATCTACAATTACCTTAAAAAATATCCTGTCACTGCCATCTGGTGTGTAAAATGAGAAATAAAATGTTTCCCGGGCAAAAGAAATGAATTAGTTGTATTCTTATTGGCGCGTTATTACTGAACACTCCAGCCCGTCAATATCACGGGAGCGAGAAATAGCAGGCGACAACTCACCCCGTCATTTTCACGGGAGCGAGAAGGAAGGGGTTGAGGAGAAAATATTATTGAAGGTTTAAATTTTGAAAATGGAAGATAAAATTCGTCAACAACGAAATAGTTCGACGCCATTCTGATATAACCTATCACTAAAATTTCTCATATCCTAGTCCAAGAATATGTCTTACAATTTATAATAAGCTATCAAACTTTAAATTAAATGACTGGAAATAGGATTAAATAAGACATTAAAATTCTTATTCTTGCACAATAATATATTTAAAAAAAAAAGCAGGTAAACAGTATTTAAACTTTATCTTCCCTCCATTGTTTATAATTCGCGATCGCAACGCTCGAGTACGCCGTCTAGCGGGAGACTGTAAATATCAGACATTAATTTATCACGTTTTCATTTAGTTCCATCAAAGTCATTGACTGAATCAGACACCATTTTTTAGCAGCAAATAAGAAACATATTAGTAAATCTTTCAGGAACAGAACACGCCAAACATTTGAAGAGAAATTAATCAATAATTTTTAATTTCTATTATCAACAAACTTGCAACTGATGACTTCCGATTTCGGATACTGTTACAGATGTGTGTATTAAGGTAAAATGCATTTCTTCTGTCTTCAATTCATTACGAATTAAAGTGAAGTCAACATTGCTTTCGTCATTCCAGTGAATAAATATGAATTCAGAACATACAGAATTGTAATAGTTATAGCATATTCTTCTTCGTTATAGAATAGTATATATTTCTGTATCCATATAATTCGGAAAACAACAATAAAAAATTATCCAAGTTACTTGAAATAGTGCCATTTGTGCTGATTCTTAATTAATTTAAATCGTTTTCTTGGTAAGTTTTTTTTAATTTTGAAAGAATAAGTTCAACTAGAATTCAGCTATTCTGTTTTTAGCTACATATTCAAATTCATATCAATTATAAAATTTTGCTGTGTAGTATGTTATCTAAAAGTAATGAAGGTATAAACTATGTATCTATTATTTGAGAATAAAGTTTTCAAACAAGGAACTTATCATTTTGGAATTCTCCGGGAATCATAAATCAGGTAAGTGCAATGATTTTTACAATAAAAAATTTGCTTGTAAATATTTTTTTTTCATTTGATGATGGTTCTCTACAGAATGGTTTTTTACGTCTGATTAAGAACTATAAGAATAATAAAAAAAGAAACAATATGAAAGTTTTTATTTCAATGTAAAGAATTCTTAAAATCTTTTTTTTATCCTAAGAATTCTTTATTTTCCGTTTTTTAGTTTATAATTTTTTGATAAAAATTGTTCTCAAAATACTTTTTTTGAAAAATTAAATGGTATAACATTATGTGTTTATGTATACTTCTTGTATATTCCAATGTTTGAAGTAATATGATTCAGAAAAGTATGGAATAAAAATTCGGTACTTACGTATTAACGCCACCGCCGCTACAGATTTGGCGGTTTTTAAGTGCCGCCAATCTACACTTAAAATTTTTGCGACAATTCATAAAATAAAACACTTTATTTAAAATCAAAATAGTTAATCGGATTTCGGTGGAAAATGAGCCGATATAGAGTTTAGCATAGATTCAAAACAATCATATCGCCATATGAACTCTGATAAATAAGATTCCAAATGAAATAACATTTCCAAAACGTACGTTTACCAAGATAAAGTTTTATGTTGTGGGAATTGGTACATTTTCGTTTTTTCGGTAAAATATTTCCCTCCTGAAAAAATAAAATTGCATCTTGTTTTGTTTTTGGCAAATCCCAAAGACGAATATTCGTAGCACTAAAAATGGCGACAAAAAAGAATTTTTTTTTTGTTTTTGTTTCGTCAGCATTCTTTATTTTACGTTTCTTAGTTTCTAAATAATGATTTTTATTGAAACTTGAAATTTTTTGATAAAAATTGTTGTCAAAAAACTTTGTTTACAAAATTAAATTTCATAAAATTATGAGGCTTATGTATACTTTTTGTTCATTTTAATTTTTGAAGTAATATGATTCTTAAAACTATAGAATGTAAAGTTTAAATGGGCCTTTCATGTTATATCATTAAATTTAGTAATACTATTTCTCGGGAAATTAGGTTTTAACTCTTATAAGAAATATACATATTTTTTTCTGTTAATGTACAAATATTTTTCCGATGCGTTTTGGATATTCCTTCTCTAATAAAAAGAGATACCATTTAGTTTTCGTTTGCAGAAGAAAGAATATCAAGCATTTTTCTTTTTTAAATTTAATTAGCCACAATAAAGAAGGAACGTTGCAATGCTACACGCTACGTTAACGACGTCTCCAGAGTAACTGAATGACGGTTCATATAGAAATCGCAGGTAAGCGGCTCACACAACAACGCCCCCTATAGTTCGTTGCGATCGCGAATACCATATCAGTAATTCATTATATTTAGTTCAATTTGGTTGTCGTAAATATCCCTATAAAGTTTCCCCCTTCAAACATTCCCACAAGAGAGTAAACGTGTCCATCGCCACCTAGCGACATTTTTCAGTGATCTCCAAGACCTGTCACAACTAATGAGGCTCGCGATTTGTTACGTCTCTACATTTAATCTAGTTAAGAATAATGACTGGCTAACGGGAATGCTTCTTCACTTCAGGAAAAGGGGTGAGAATGTTTTTGTTTTCTGTTCTCTCTCTCTGAGAAATGACATAAGGGCCTGGTGACGTTGCCAATTCTTTAATGATGTCATCGCTTCGTTCTTGAAAAATTTAACAAGATTCCGTGACAAGACAATAGATTTTGAAGAGGCGGATATATTTCAAGAGGTTGAAAATTAACCAACCGCAAGTTGTAGTGCAAGAAAAATAAATAGTAAGAACTTGTGTTGATGAAGAGTTTTCTGTTTTACTTCTGGAGAGTGAGATAAAGTTAAGAAGGCGGTTGCTTTGACTGTTAGAGCATGTGTTAAGTTGTGCAGAGTAGTTCTTTTTCTTGAATAATCCTTACTACCTATTTGCTTTTAAATGTGTCAAGAACAAATGGGGATTCGTGTTGTTCCTAAACTGCACTGGAGTGTATATTATTTATGATTTAGTTTAAGTTCATTTTTAAAGGTTATCATAGTCTACTTTTTTTATTATAAAAATGTGCAGTTAATAATTTTTAGTAATAAATCTGGCCGTTTACATATTTTTTAGAACCTTTGATTAAATATACATGGTTAAGAACGTAAGATTACTTCGTGGTAAAAAAATAGCTAAGTTTATTAGTGCTAGAAAATAGAAATTCTATTGATTTTGTAACTGTAGAATGTAAAGTTGGAATGGCTACATGTATAGTGATGCGATATGGCTATACTCTGTTGCAAGTTAAGAAAAAACCACTGTCCCTCTGAGGAGTGACCGTACGCTAACTCTATGCCAAGCTCCCAGCGCGAAAGTGTATCAACATCGCCAACTCTTGACTGTGCACACCCTTCCTTTTGCTTACTTTCTTATTAATAATAACAGTTATAAACAATAATAATTAATTAACAAGTAATAAAATTAATAAAAATGATATCTGAAAATCATAAAAAAATATACATCTTTATGTTCGCATTTCAAGAAGCTGATGAAGGAATAATAAAAAAAAAATGTTTCTTGCAGACGATCTTAGTCTGCAGCGAAACCAAAGTAAAAATTCATTATCTCGTATTTGATTTGCTAAGGGCATGTCAGCATAGGATCGGTCGATTTTAGTAGTCCAATCAAATCCAATAATTGCAATTGCTACGTCATACAGCTGTTTCTTTTTCAAGAATGAATGTTCACCTTATTTATCAAAATATGTTGCTAACTCTAGGATTCCAGTAAGACTACGAAACTGTAACCAATTTTTGAAGTTATGCTTCTTATGCGACTTCCAACAAGGTTGCGTTAAACGTTTAACGCTATATTTTTATTGGCCGGGAAATCACGTGGTAGGATTCAGTTTTCCCTCATTCATCTCCATATTGTTTTGGTTCTCACTAGCATCAAAATAATAAAAGTCATAAAAGTATTGTTTTTCTATAAATATTTTTTTAGTTTGTTTTGATACACATATAATTTAAAAGAGTAGTATTTTTTATTTTCAAACTTAGTGGATAACAATTGTAAAAAATGAGTGAAAACAATCCCAAGGACAATGCGACGGATTTAAGGTTATGTCAAGGTACGTCTCTCGTGAATATCAATTGATTGTTAGGTTTTCTCTTCTGAAATTACATTATGACGCATTCACATACATTATTGATACAAATACATTTTCCAGGGCGAGACGATGAGGCAACCACAAGCCAGGGCGAGACGAATCACAAGCACTTCCACTGGTTCAAGAGGGAAAAATGCATAATATTACCGTGATTACAGAGCACGGAAGCGAACGGAGTAGAAAAAAGAGTCGTTGAATAGAACTATATATCCTTCAACGACTGCTGATTCTTCTACAATTAACGTCGCAGGTTGCGAAATTTAACTTCTTCCGTGTGGAGGGACTCTACGCACTATTTTTTTATTCATTCTGTGATATATATCCTAAAAGATAACAGGAATTAAATGTCTGTCCTACGAGTTGTACTTTTACAATCTTTTTTATTGTTTTGAAAGCATATTTGTATAATTTGATAACTAAATATAAAGGAACTATACGCAGTCGTGGATGATTACTTAAATTCTATACCTCAATGGCATTTTCTTAACTTGCAACGGAGTTTATAGAAGAATACTATATGGCTGACCAAGAACAAGTATGCTGTATTTACAATCCTCAAAACGTTTTACTAATAAATTAAATATTAAAAAAAAACTAACGTAACTTTTTGTTTTCTAATAGGGAGATTTCGTACTTACATATTAAATTGCCGTACGCATGATTTGAAATAATTGCGTATGCACACTTCAAGAGCAAATGCTCCCGGGAAAAGATATCAAACTTACAGGATTAAAAATAAAGAAATTATTATAAAACCCCGTGACGTAAAAGTGTAATGGGTTTAGAAAAAAACGATAACGTAGTGAAATATCATCTTGACTACAAAATTAAAACAAAGATTTACAATGGATATGGATGGTATGGAAGAAATTTCTACCAATTTAAATTGTAAAGTAAATAAATAAAACAGATAAATAAATAAAATTTTAAAATAATGAAAAAAATGTCTAATTTATTATGTTTACTTCAATCTTAGAGCAAGTAGGCAGCCATAATTTTAAACTAAAACCAATGAAATTTCTTTTAAATTAAATCAACCAATTGCTGTAAACAGTTCAACATTTTGCAATAACGGATCCTTCATCTTTATTTTGTGTTGGCGTCTATCTTGATCTATCTGTGACATGTCCATGTTTTCAATTTAAGAGTAGGATTAAAAAGAAAACAATATGAAACAGCTACGAACAGCGTGCTTATAGCTCTGTAAAGTCGCACCAATAAACTGTTCAAATAAATAAATACATAAATAAACGCATGCGCAGCTGCTTTAATTCTTAACTGTTCCCTAAGCAACAATTATTAAAAAGTTTAAAATTGTTTGCATATTCCTCTTTTGAACGAACTTTTTTTTATGATTACCTAAGGATTTTTGATTAGGATTTTGATTGCATCAAATTTGAAATAAGTTGAAATTTACATTTCTCTTCGAAACTGGATTGATTATTTATTTTAACCCTGAAGAATACAAGATGGACTCCAGAATAATAATTAGAATATGCAAAATAAAAAACTTTAATGTAAGATAATTTTTTTACACTTCAAAATTATTATTTTGATGAAAATTATTATTTTTAAAAACAAAAATTGTGAGTAGTATACACATTATTCCGAAGTGACCACTTTTACTATTTTTTTTTTCTTTTTTGGAATCCTTTTCTAAAATTATGACTGCTAAGAACAAGCAAAAACACTATCAAAACACTAGTGTGATTGTCTGATCAAACGTAAATGTCCAACAAAACAGAAAGGGTAAATTTTTGTGCTATGTAGACTAAAGCAAAAAACGACGCAAATAAAGCACTAATGAAAGTACCTAAAAATTAATGAATAAAGCACAAATGAAATTTTTTTTATCTACTTTCATTTGTGCTTTATTCGTTTGCATTTATTTATTTATTTTTTTTTTTTTTGCTTTAAACTTAAATGCTTTTCTAATATACTCTTTTCAACTCTTCTCTGTTCCAAAAGATATGCATTAAAGGTCATTTTTACGGTTCACCCTTTCATCGCCCTAAGCTCAAACCAAAATACTAAAATCGCTTTTTTTCTACGCATTAATAGCTTTTTCTACTCATTAATAGCTAGCAAGCACGTGATGCTATCATTGTTTCAGAATTAATTATCAGTTATCATTTTAACATTTTGACTGTTTGTGGTTTTCTACGTTAACCACAAACTAAACGAAATATTGTAAAAATTCATTGAAATAAATTGTTCTACTAAAGCCAAACTGAAATAATTGTGACAATTATGGTGTTTTATTTTAAATAAAAAAAAATAATCTGCCCTTAAAGAGTTAAGATGAATTAACGATGAACATTTATTAACAAGTAATAANTATGTTTACGTAAACTGATACTGCAACTGTTGAATTCAGGACCGATTAACATCCTTCTTTTCCCTCTCGTCTAGCGAGAATACAGCAATTTAAGTGCTTTAGAAACACAGTAATTAAAACCAACGCTAATTACAAGCTGTTGTGCAAAAAAATTAATAGCAGACGACAATTTGCTTCAATAACCCTGAAATTAAAATAAACTTCTTTTGCTGATCTGATGTTGCCAACGAAAGAAAGATTAATTCAATAAGAGTATGAAGAAACACGATGGCGATTTTCCTAATTAGTGCACTTTAGGTTAGTTAAAGTTTATCTTTCGAAACTATTTGCATTCAGAGAAGCTAGATTTTCTTTTATTATTTTTAGAAATTCCTTATTTTGTTGATAAAAAAGCAAAATATAACGATAATTTCTTTATTTTAAAAGATAACGATTATAATTTTTTTCTTAAATGTAGTTTAACGTCAGAAGTTATATTTTTTTAATCGTTTGCATGTACTTGCTTACGCTAAATGCCTAAATAATTGGCCACGTTTATGTTCTTTTCATATTAGATTTTAGAAAAGATTACTTAAATGGAGCTTTTATATTTTATTAATTGCCTGTTAAATTTTTAAAAATGCAATATGAATAAAACATAAGTAAAAGGATGTGCAAAAAGAGTGCTGCTTGCAACTACGGTTGAAAGCTGGTGGCTGGTGAAAGTTTGATCCAGGAGGCCAACTCAAAATCCAGCTTGATACAACAAGCTGCTCGCTTATTTCGTCGCAACTGAAAGACCATCCATTGATTTGGTGTGGAAGTTATAGGTGGAGTGTATCAGCTCAGGTGATCGATCATGTCGCTTTTTCGTGTTCAAAACTATTGGAAGTGTTTGTTACACATAAATAAAGATTTAACATATTGAAAAAAAAATTGTATTAAATTGTAAATGGGTGCTAAATAGTGATTCAGAAATTTTTTCACTTTCCGGCTGTGTTTACAAATATTTATTTTAATTTGTAAAATTTTTATAAGTTTACTTCTTCAAATGCGGTTAAGTTTAATAGAAAAATAAAACTTTTTTTTATATTTTGTTAATGAGATGATAGGTTCAGGTCCAAAATATTGCGTATGCTGAGTAATATGATTGCGTATTTTACAGTGCGTGCAAGGTTCTGCTTAATGTCTTGTTAATCTAAATCATTTCTGACCACACGATGAGAAAAGAAAGAAAAATCGAAATTCCAATTTTCGATTTATGTCTTAATCCTTCACCATTGCCCGAAGTATAAAATCTTCGGCAATTGCATATTTAATAATGTCAGCTTCCTAAATGATAATGAATTCAATTTAAATTCCCATATCGTATATAGTTTACCACAAAAGATAACAATTTAATTTAATGCATTAGTGATGGTACATAATAATTAGGATAAAATATTTCGTTGTTTTGTCCATTAGAATGTCATAAAGATTTGTCTTGTTTATTATTTTTCTATAAAATTATATGATTGATTACTCTGATATTAAGTATGATTCAATTTTTTTTGCAAAAAGTCACAATAAACTAAAGTAAAAATTGTTTGTTGACTTATTTTTTAAATTTAATTATGCAGAAATATTTTATTTACAAAGATGTTACAGCATTTTAATGGACTTATAATTATAGTGTCTTTTAATAATTAAAAAATATTATACCTAACTGTTTTATTGCTGCAATGACTTTCTTTTTTTATTATACCGCTCTGTAATTGGAATTTTTTTTATCGGTAGGATGTGTTAAAATCAGACAAAATAAAAATGGAGAACGAAAACTTTAGGAAACTTGAAATATGATGATAGCAAAGAGATTAAGTTAACATTAAGATGGCCTAAGGTATAATATTGCATACATTATTGAAGCGTTAACTACGAAAAAAAAATAGAAATATGTTAAAATGATAAATCTTTTAAATTGTAATAGTCTGTCATAACTTTTTTTTTGCTAAAACATCTCTTTAGCAAACGCAACAACAAGTCCCAGTGATAAATCGAATCTGAACTTCAAGTATTAATTACAGGAATACACATATCAATGATATTACGTGATTGTGTATAATAAAGTGTGGAAATTATATATATTTGAAAACAAAATACTCATTAATATTTACTCGCAACCTTGAAATTTGCTTTTGAGTAACACTAGATAAAAAAAGAACATGCAAATTATTCTGCCCGTCCGGCAATAGATAAAACGATATTTTTTTCAGAAAGCGATTCAGGAAAAGAAAACCAACAAAGCATATAATTCACAAAATTTAATGTTATTTAAAAGACGCATGCGCCGTTTCTATGACAACAGCTCTTACATCAGTCTATGTAAACGAATCACCTGTTGCTGCTATGGTTAGTGAAATTTTTCGAAAAAAAGAACTAAACTTCTATCTTTGTTTAGCAGCTGGTTGTTTTATTTGTTACACGACATGTGTATTGAATAGTGTCTAGTTTGGTAGAAAAGGAGAATTATTGTGTAAGTTGCTTGTGAAAATAATAATTACGAAATCATGGGTTGTGCTTGTTTCAAAGAGAAAGTTGCGATAAATCCGGAATATTTCGTTTACAGATGCTACAGGTAATTCAATTAATTTTTTTTCACATAAAATTATTTGTGCTCCATGGAAGTAATTTGCGTAATTGTCCGAAATGTAGTTAGAGATGGTCAACTTTATCCGGTGTCTTAATCCTTTTCTTAAGTGAATGTCCCCAGAATCTACATTCACAAAGCCGCTTTGGTAAATGTCCGAAATACTTGTCATATCCTCTTTGATATTAATTTAGTTTATAGTTTAATATTTATTTGATATTAATAACTTTCGATTGGGTAGAACATAAAAGACATACATGTAAGATATACTGGGTAGTCGCTCTTAACCTTTAGTAAATAAGGAATGCCCGGCAAATGCATAACGGACAATCGCTTTTAACCTTAATAATGCATTAGTGTGAGGAATACCGGGCAAGTATATGTAAGGTAATGGCGATTAACCTTCATGAAACATCAGTGTAGGGAATACCGGGCAAGTATATACCATGTAATGGCTTTTAACCTTATTTTTAAAAGAGGAATGAATTTTAAAGATTTAAATAATTGATTTAAATTACTAAGATTTCTAAGCAAACCATATAAGATTGCATAGAAATCTTTGGGGGCTGGGGAGTATCAGCGAACGGGGGGTGGAGCCCACTAGTTTATATATAAAACTTCTTTTAAACGGTATGTCAGTCAGGGTTTAGTTCTTTGAAACAGTACGCTCGTCCAAAGTACATACGTCAGCAAAGTTATCTTACGAAGTTTAAAAATGCAAGTTAAAATATAATCCTGAAAATTTATGTTTCAAAGAATATTTAAATCTTGGACATATTTTAAAAAAATAATTACTTTGACTCCTAATTAATTAATATTTTTTCTTTACCTGCTGAAAATTTTTTAAAGTGTTTTTAAATATTTTCTAGCTCGCCTCTGCCATTATTTTCTTTTTATTACCGCCTAGAAAATGTAAGACTTCGGTTAAATTAATTATGTTTTATTTTTTACACTTCGCGATAGCTTTAAAAAGCTGCTTGTCTTCATCGGCATTCACTTTTAGTATAAATAATTTAATATTAATTTAGTTGTTGCTCTTTTACATAATCCTTCAGCATTAATCAACCATCAAATTTTTTTTCCAAATAAATTACTCTATTTTTCTCATTATTTTTCTTGTAAACTTTATGTTTTAATTAGAAGTGTGTCAATACTTAAAATCTAAAAATATTTTCTTTGATTTCTTAAAACATAATTCATTAATTAAGTGGAAATATTTTTACTATCAATTTTAATTGGAATGGGTTTCGTTTCAAAATATGCTAAGTTGCTTGATTATTGCATTAAATTTCTCTAAACATTATTCTTTCTTAAGCCTAAAATTAAATGTAAGCTATAGAGAAGTCTAAACTGACGTCACTTCACTTACTTGTCCACTAGCAATCCATCAATGATCAATCAGTTAGATGGCAACCAATAGGAATACATTTCTTTTGGAATCAGAATACGTTTCGTCCTATAGGATTTTCAATTGAAATGGTTTTTTTTCTCAAAAATATACTAAGTTGCTTAATGGACTGTATTAGCTGATTTCTCTACACATTATTCTTTCTTATCTGCAATCTGTCCGTCCAATTAACGGTAAAGTTTATTGTAAAAACATTTTTTTTGCGTTTACGGTTTTCAAACCGTTTCAAACAAGTATGTTTATTAAACTATGAAATACAAAAATTATACATTATTAATACAAAATATTAATTACAAAATTTTTTATACAAATTTTATTAAATGCAAAATTTTACGTTTTTTTTAACCATTTACAACTATTATGGTTTCAAAACTGTAAAAAAGAAATTTAACTAGACATAGGCTTTCCGTTAGGTAATGAGCATTGGAGAGTGCAGTACATTGGAAACTTTTCTGGTGTTGCAAGAAAAGGGGGGTAATATTGTGGTGTGATTGTTAGGACTTAGACTCCAGTTCATGAAACTGACAGATTAGCCGTCTCGGATATAGCATATAGGCAGTTGAATGGAGCTAAGTGGTTTCATTGCATGGAACTAAGTGGTGCAATAAAATTTTGGTTGTTTAACCGTATTAGGTGAAAACAGTTAATAAACATTTTTTCTCACAGTTAACAGTTTGAATACCATTTTATTTTACGGTTATTTGACTGTTTTGTTTGAATATGGTAAAATAGCAATTAAATAGATTGTTAGCTAACCCTTTTTTCTGAGAAATTTCTAACGTGTTTACAAGAGGTTGCCCAGCCCCATTCTCACATCATATACAAATTTAGTTGTTCTGATATCATGCACATACCTCCTTTTTGTGCTCGAACAAACTTCTACTCGACGAATTTGTCTTTTTTAGGTAAATACGGATTCCGATGACCTTAGTGATGTTTTCAACTTTCTGTTTCGTTCTTTCGTTGACTTAGTTTTATTTTATCGTGACAATGTTACTTTTGGAGTTTAGATTTAACCGCAAGCAGAACCGTTTCCGGCTCTAACATAATTAACAATTCATTAAATCCAATCCGTTAAAATTTCTTCTTATTATACTAAGAAGAAGCACAAATTCTTCAATTGTTTTTCTGTGAAAGAAGCGAGCAAAACAAAGCTTAATTTATACATTTATTCATTTTGAAATTACAATTCAATATGTAATTTTTTGAAATTAAATCTATTTCCTTAAATAAATTAAAATCATGTACAGATAATCCACATACGAGAATATGTCAGGGTTGAACATCCTGATCCTATTTTCACACAATTGATCAATTTACATTCAGAAGAAGCCATCCGGAAGCATGATTGGCATGACCCTTAGCACTAATTGATTCTTCTTGAAAAGATTCGAAAGTTCTTATCATCATTCTTCCAGAAACCCATTTACGGAAGACCACCTTGATCTCCGCCAAGAGATGGAACATTCGAAAGGTGGATGATATCTGACTCCGGTGCCATCCATCAAACTCAGAATGGGACACTCCATTAATTTCTCTTTAAAGATCAACCAATAATGCTGTTGTTGAGGATGTTTATTGGAAACAAATGGAGTCCACTTTCTCGATCGTCCTGCCAACTTTCCAAAACTTAAAAATCTGGAAGCTTTTCAAGTTTTAGAAAGTTCTTAATCTCTTTTTTTTTTTTTTTCTGTAATCGTCGTCGAACAGCTAATCCAAATTTGAGTTTACGACAATCAATGTCCAACTCCGAAGCCTTGTAATTTTGAACCCAATTAGGAAGACAAGGGAACTCGAGGATCATATATGGCAGTACTTTTACTTTCGTTACTTGTACCGCCGGTACAAGTAAAAAGTACGTACTTTTACTTGTACTTCATTACTTTTGAATTTAGTATTTTTACTTGTACTTTCGTTACATTTTTAGGGAAAAAGTACAAATATTTGTAACGGAAATGTCGAATGAAATCGTTACTTTTTTCTAAAACTCGGTAAGCTTTCTAAAAAAAAATTATTAAATTTAAAAAAAATGTTTATGTTTTTTTAATTTATAAAATTAATGTGCAATATATATGCATTCACAGCTGTTTAGTACTTGTACTTTCGCTTGCACTTTTTACTCGTTACTTTTTAAAATAAGAACTTTTCACTTTTTACTCGTTACTTTTTCTAAAAATACTTGTACTTTTTCTCGTTACTTTTTAAAAGTAACGTTGCCTTATATGTCCTGGATCAGTACCCCCAGAGGTATTAATTTGTTATGGGATTATTTGTTATAGGACTTTATGATCCCGACAGATTTATGTGCACCAGTCACCATTTAATACACGGGGATTCTTCGGTCGGCTGGATTCGAACCCCCGTTCTCACGAATACTCGTCTAACGCCCTACCAACTAGGCTATCCCAACCCCTAATCTTCTTTATTAGACTGGAGCAAGGTTTTTTAAACATTTTGGAGTGGAGACCCCTTAATATTTACTGAAATTTTGTGGAACCCCATAAGTATTGTGTAAATCCAACTCACTTGGGAGTTGATGTGTCAGTTTCTTTATTTGATCTGTATACTATATTGTAGTTTTAGATCCTTAACTTAAATTTTTAATTTTAAGACATAGAACAATGCGAAATATTTAATTAAGCAATGAACTTAAAAACATAATACTATAATAAAAATAAATTCAATTAATTAATGTTAATTAAAAATTAACTATGATTAAGAATTAACTATTAAAAATTAACTATGATTTGTACATTTAAGTATTGTCGCACACATTTACCTATTTTCAGATACATTATATAAAAATATTTGGTCATTGTAAAATTTTTATAATACGTCATAGAAATATCAAAATTGGTTAGCTTTTTTGGCAACCCCTGTTGAGGGTACTGCGACCCCAATTTGGGACGCGACCCACAGTTTAAGAAATTCTGGTCTAGATAATAAAAAAAAAATAAAACATGATACAATACTCTACGTTATATTTGATTTGCGCAAATTTAGATAACATTAATCTGTGTTGTAAATAACTTTGACGTTTAAAGTATTCTAAAAGAAATGCATCATAACATGTGGAGTGAGCAAAAAAAATAAATAAATAAACGGACCACCCTGAATAACTTTTGGTCTAATGATCGGATCTTCCCGTTCTAAAACTCAATCTTAATGGTTTCAGAGGATAACCTCAAGATATACTAATTAATTAGTACACACGATATTTTAAGTTATGAAATGAAGCACAAAAACGTACCTTCTCTGAATAAACATACTATTTTACAACAGATTCAGATTTCTGACTCCCAAAATATAGGGGGTAGCAGCAACTCCCAAATTGCTGCTACCCCTATATTTTTCCAAATTAATATATTTTATATTTTCCCAATATTTTGGGCAGGACAGAGATCCAAAGTTAATGTTAATTTTAGTTTTTGCGTATTGCGTCATATCTCGAGAACTTTTTTAAACGAATTGAAAAATTTTTGCAGACAATTATAAAATTCGTTTCTCCAAGGATAATTCCATACAAAGAATAACTTTCAATAAATATTTATTATTTTTTATTATTTTATTCAATAAATGTCGAATTTTTTATGAATTGCATGGTATACAAATTTCTTACATTTTAAAGTATGTTATTTTACATGACGAAATACGAAATTTAAATTAAATGGGCCGATTATTTTATGAAAAGTTAAATTTGAAGAAAAAAAATCGCACTTATAAAATTTAATTTCGCAAAAACAATTCGACTGATTCGTTTATACTTTGAATATTTAGCCATGTAAAATTATACTTCTTAAAATTATGTAAAAAGTTGTCTGCCTTACAATACAAAAATGTTTCGTCCGTAAATAAATAAAAGAATAAAAAATAATAAATATTTACTAAAAGTTATTTTTTGCAAATTACCTTTAGCTTAATGAATTTAATAATTGTGTGCAAAATATTTTTAGTTTTCTTAAAAAGTTTACAAAGTTTGATGAAATTCGCAAAAAGTAAAATTTACACTATAGGGTTCAAACTCTGAACCCCGCTCATGACTAAACTTTTGGGATCATATTTTCCAAAAGACTGTTAAAAGATATTTTTAAAATATAATTCATCAAAATAAATTTGTACGTAGTTCTAAAAAGTACGTAAATCTAAAAAGTAGTTCACCTCGAATATTATACCATTCTTAAGTAAAACCATAAAGCTAAACTTAGTGATATGTTATCTCTAGCTTCAAATATTTCCGACCAAGTTGATGTTTCACGGCGAAGATATAAAATTCACTACTGATAAAACAACTAAACTTTTCTCACTATTCATTTATACGATGAACTGAAGTAACATACCTAAAATGTCTTATCAGTGTTAGACAATGTTTTATCTCACAAATTCAATGAAATCATAAAACTTATTTTTAATACATTTACTACTTCCTATAAAGTGAAGTGCTTTTATGTCTGTGTGTGAGAAAAATTTTACTATTCCTTTTACATGGGTTTAGTGATTCTTGTTAACTTCGGAAATAATTAAAGAGAAAATGAATTCATTGACACAAATTGGCGTTTGTAATCGAGTTTATGTTCTTAAATTTGGCGACAGCAGATCATAAAATTATTGATGCAGGCGGCAATAAATTATACTCTTTTGCAATTTTTTTTTTTCAATAGTAAATAAAAGAAGATGTTATTGTGAGTTTTCCTTTTTACTTGTATGCATTGGTTGTTGAAAAAGCTTTTTAGGGACTAGCGAAACAGCAAATTTACATTACATAACAAATCAATTTTTGGATATTCATATTCTTTAATTTCTTAATATTCTTTAATTTCTTAATATTCTTATCAATTTATAAACAGCAACATTTTTGTATCTATTTTTATATATTTTAATCTATATGTAAAATAATAGGTAATGAAAGAAACTCTGTAAAAATAAACAGAAAAAAATCAATGACGTATGATTTAATTCTTATGAAGGAAGGCTTAACGATTTTTCGAATTTAAACCTAATTTGTTTTATAGTTTTTAGGGGCATTATTTCTGTACGTTTCGTTGCTCGTGAAATATTAAGAAAACTGTTTTTAAGCATCATGTCGACACATTGAGCCAAAAATGGCTAAAAAAACTGAAAAATGGCTAAAAAAACTGAAAAATGGCTAAAAATAATTTATGTCTATATAATAACATAACGCCTTCAGAATTAAAAGTATTTAGTTTCTGATTTTTCAATACTTGAAAAATTATTTCAGGAATCATTGTTTCATAAAAAATATTTCGGGAATCACTGGCTCATAAAAATTTGTAAAATTAAGGTTTATTAATTATTTTAATTCTTTGATTCTTAATTATTTTAATTCGTTGAGGTTTATTTTAATAATTTTGAACTGGAATGGAAAATCCCACCAAATGCAAATGCTCATGTAACGCAAATGCCGATTAGTTTCCTCAATAAGTCCTCCACAAAGGCAAATTTCTCCCAATACTTGAAATGGAGTTCCCTTGTCTTCTGGAATGGGTTCAAAATTACAAGGCCACGAAGTTGAACATTAGTAGTCGTAAACCCAAAAATTAGGTTGGCTATTCTACGAAGATAATAAAATAAAATATTGGAAAACAAAATTCCAACATTCATTGTTTGGACTTATAAAAATGTGCGAAAGTTAAGGTTTTATTAAATATTGATTAAATTGAGGTTTAATAATTGAGTATTAATTAAGTTGAGGTTTATTGATTAATTATTAATTAAGTTGAAGTTCAATAATTAATTTTTAATTAAGTTGAGGTTTATTTTAATAATTTTTAACTTCTCACTAAAATGGTGCTTTTTAAATAAATGATTCATATTTTTTAAACATTCAAAATTATTATTTAATTATTTTCAACAAGATTATATTATAGATATTCTTTCGATGGATATTCTTTTTATATATATTCTTTTTTTAAATTTTTTTTTATAGATAGTTTTAAATGCAAATTTTGCGTAGATTTTCAGACACTGAAATTTATTTTATTTAAAAGGTAATGTAAAATATCATTGCAGTGTTTGTCTTCAATTTGCATGAGCATCAAAGAAAAATAGTAGAAAATTTTATGAAATATCAATAAGAATTTTTTTTAATTATTTAAGAAAAATATAATTAAGTTTAATTTCATGTAATATACCGACATTTTAAGAAAGTACGGTAATTTAATCTAACTCTAAACAATTTAAATTTCATAAACACATGAAACTTAAAATGAGTTTTAAGCGAAAACTTTAAGTCGTAAAACTAAATTACACTAGTAAGTTACGGACTATTAAATATTTCAGTCCTATAATTCACATCATTTAACTTCAGAAATAAAGTGTTAAGGCCGTTAGCTAAAACTATTACCCTTATTCAATGTTAAGCAGAATTGAACTTTCTTCGCGTTTCTAGCTTTTGCAGAGCGCTATTTAATTTTATAAGCCATTGAAAACATTTCATTTTATGTCTTCTATCAAGATTTTAATAAAAAATTGCATTAATTTTCTAAGAAATGAGAAAAGAGTATTATTTCTTTTCTCCATCCGTATTATCCTGTTTCGAAAATAATTTAAAAAAAAGCTCAGTATATTGATTTGATTTTATAATCGTAGTTGAACAATTGACTCAATTTTGGGTTTACGACTACTAATATTCAGATCCGTAAACTTGTAATTTTGAACCCAGTGTAGAAGACAAGGGAACTTCTGTATCAAGTATTGGGAGGAATTTGCCAACGTGGAGGATTTGTTGATGGAACTAACCAGCTTTTGTTCTACATAGAGAGGAAAACCACGAAAACCTCCTACGGTTAGCCTGACAGCAAGAGGACTTTAACCTATGATCCGTCTACCACTGAGAATATTTTAAGTCAGCACTGTGGTCGGTGCGAGCCGGATGCGGAATTCGTATCGACCATCCCTCTCTGGAACTCGGACCCGGTTCAGCTCATTGAAATTCGAACTCTCTATCCCCTGAGCCACCACCGCTCTCAGTATATTGATGGAAGAAAAATGAATAATTCTAATCTTACCGAGTTTTCGGACATCGTATTTTCGTAGAATACTTGGAGAAGACTAAAAGGCTCCACCCCTAGCTCGCTTTGTTCACCAACCCCCACAATTCTTGACGCTAAACAGAATGTAGCATTAAAATCGCATAACTTACGTAATGAACTTCTATTACCACCAAAAATCCCTCTCCTTTTTTCGAAAGTGGTGCAAAATTTAAAAAAAGTTACATTAAACATTTTGAAAAGTATTTTTAAAAAGTTATAGTTCATTTTATTAAGTCACGTCAATCTCAGGAAACTATTATATCTACTATAGCTGCAGAATGTGTCATTCGACTTGATAGAAAAAATTTAAAGAATTTGGTGGAAAATCCCAAATATTTTGAATATTTTAAAAAAAAAATTCATTAAATTTTATTTCCAAAAATGAGACAAATTATGTTTTTTTTTCTAATTAGAAAAGAACGTGAGATGGACTTGGTTTCTTCCTCCAAATAAACCAAAAATTTAGTTTAAATTTTAAATTAGGTTAGGTTAAAATTTTCAAAAGTGTTACACTCATTTAAGATAACTGTAGGAAATTTGGAATGTTACTTAATAGTTACTTTAATTTGTTTTCAGAAAGCTTCTTTAAAAAAAAATTTAAATTATTGAAGTTATACTTCTTATGCGACTTCCAACAAGGTTGCGTTAAACGTTTAACGCTGCATTTTTATAAACCGGGAAATCACGTGATAGGATCCAGTTTTCCCTCATTCATTTCCATATTGTTTCGATTCTCACTAGCATAAAAGTTTTGTTTTTTTTCAGTTTGATTTGATACACATATAAATTAATAGGGTAGTATTTTTTATTTTCAAATTTAGTGGATAACAATTGTAAAAAATGAGTGAAAACAATCCCACGGACAATGCGACGGATTTAAGGTTATGTCAAGGTACATCTCTTGTGAATATCAATTGATTGTCAGGTTTTCTCTTCTGAAATTACATTATAACGCATTCACATGCATTATCAATACAAATACATTTTCCAGGGCTAGACGATGAGGCAACCACAAGCACTTCCACTGGTTCAAGAGGTCCACGAGAGAAAAAATGCACAATATTACCGTGATTACAGAGCACGGAAGCGAGCGGAGCAGGAAAAAGAGTCGTTGAATAGAACTAGAGATCCTTCTACGACTGCTGATTCTTCTACAATTAACGTCGCAGGTTGCGAAGTTTAACTTCTTCCGCGCGGAGGGACTCAACGCACCATTTTTTTTTATGAAGCTTAAATTTTTTTTGCGGGGGAGGGGCAAAACTCAAAAACACACAAAATGAGACAAAATAGATTTTTTACAAAAAGAGGCAAAATAGATTAATACTGACGCATTATCTTTTGAGTTACATCAAAATTGTTTTTTAAATTTTTTCGAAAATGTTTAATGGAAGATTAGTGAACTTTTTGTATACTGATTACATGATGCTTTAACAAAATAAACGAATAAATAAATAAATAAAAGAGAATACACGTATGCGGATTTGAAAAATTTTAAAATTGGGTCCTGGACCTTCTATATCTCCTATATCTAGTTTAAAATAGTATAAAATCAAGAAAAATTAGTTGATATTTTTTAGTTTGTTTAACTTATATTTTGGATTTCATTCATAAGATTTCAATAACTTTTATATTAATTTAAAATGAAGAAGTTGTTAATTTCACAAAATAATTATTAATATATGTTTCTATCCATTATAACGGCGAAAATTTATTTTGTACTGTAATACATTTGTAAAATATTTTTCTGATATATTAAAAAAATGGCATACATTTAGGGATTAATGTTTCAGTTATCCGTGTGTAAAATTATATATATTACGAATTTGTTTTACTGTTCAAAACTTCAGATTCTTAAAAAGTTGACATTTATCAAACAATTTTACAGTCAAATAGGAAAATGTGAAATGTCTTCCAAAATGAGTTTGGATAATTTTTTGGGGAGGAGGCGGGTCAAAAACGTTAATTTACTTTTTTTTAAAACATAAAGTATGACACAAATTTTAGCTTTCAAGTTAAATGCGAAGTTAAGCATGTAGAATAAGAAGTTTGACCTAAATGTTTTATTTTATAAATATTATTTATTTCTTAATTCTTTTATTTACTTTTTCACTTTTACTTCATACTCTCCAAACTATAAATTATTCAACTTGAAAATCAAAATAATCTTTATATAGATTAAAAGAAAAAAGAAAAACTTAAGGAAAGCTGAAAAGAAAAGCTAAAAAGAAAACTTAAAGTTTACGTTTTTAACACACAGAAAAAAAGAAAAAAACATAATACAATTAGGGCTCATTTTGCGCAGACATATACTTTGTCTTCTGGAATAGGCCCTAATTTGACAAAAAGAAGAACTTCACTTTTAGGGGGGGGGGACCTTTATTGGTGAATATGTTATCATATCATATATGTTTTACGCTTGAAACTTTCCATTTCGGGAAAAAGTTCTTCTTAATGCATTCTAAATAATATGTAAGGAATTAATGTTTGATGTCTAAGTAATAATAATAAATGACGTAATTGGTTTTCAAGGATAGAGTAACAAAAATATTCGATTTCTAAAAAGAACGTTTTCTAGTATCATTGGATTGTACCTAAGGTGTGTCCAATAGCCAACTATCAACCTAATTGCTAGTTTCCACAAATACTCATTAAATGTAATTGGTTCACAAATGAATGATATGATTAAAAACCGAATTATATATTGAATTGTATATATTGGGCAATAATTTACCACATAACATAATTCTGGGTTATATTAAGAATTAAGGAATACTTCTGGATTGAAAATTAATATGCTTTTTTGTTGTTTTCTGAAGTTTTAGCATCCATAGACGAAACTATATAGTACTATTTTTGCAAGTTTTAAATATTATACTAGCACTTCCATTAACATGGTGTTTCGGAAATCTGTCGCCAAGGGAAACAAAAAAAAGAAGAAGAAAAAAAAAAGAAGAAAAAACACAGTTTAAGTATCTTACAATCGAAGCAATGATTTTAAACTATATACATCTTACCGTTAAGAATTGCCTGGGCGTTAGAACGGACAAAAAACTTTAATATTTTAAAAGTTTTTAAAAAATTTTAAAAATCGCCAATTTTGGCGTCATTTTTCAACCTAGAAGAAATTATCAAAATCAATGTCTTATTCTGTTTGCAAATTTTTATGAGCCCCGAAAATGCAGTGGTTGTAGTTCATTTACGTCGCACTAGAGTTGCTCAGTGGGTTATTGGCGACGGTCTGGGAAACATCCCTGAGGATGATGCGAAGACATGCCATCACAATTTTGATCCTCTGCAGAGGGGATGACACCACCCGCTTCGGTAGTCCGACGACCTGCAAGCGAAGTCGAGCACTTTACGGTAGAACAGCTTAATGAGGGTGGGCGGTATTGACCTCACACCCTCGATCCCTACGCAGACTAATCCAACCCACCCGCACACTGACCGCAGCCAGTGATGCTTGACTTCGGTGATCTGCTGGGAACCGTGTCTTAACGATCAGTCCACTGCGGGACCCCGAAAATGCAGCAGTGGAGTAAGTTTTTTAACCTTAAAAAATTAGACCGCAAAAGCAAAATTAAATCATCAATTTTATCAAAATTGATGCTTTTCACCATTTGGAAGCTTAAATTGATGCTTGATGATTTTCACCATTTCACCAGTTTTGTGCTATTTTTAGAATGAAAAAAAGCCGCTGGTTAAGCTAAAATTGACCTATTGCAAACTCACAGCAGTTATGAAAAAAGCGCATTTTTTGCATTTCCTAAGACGTCGGACTTTCAAAAAACAGCCTTAACAGAACAAAATTGAATAAAGAAGCACTTTAATAGAAATAGATTTGTAATAGTCTACGTTCGGTTTCCATAGCAACCCGCACTACGCAGAACATGTATTAGTTCTAATTAGCACTGCGCTCATTTGAAGAAAAGGCGAACCGTATAGGGATACGGTAGCTTAGCACTAAACTTCCCTGTCTTTATGTTTTTGTTGTAATTCGTCTTGTATCGTTATATTGTTGAAAAATACATATTTGAGATGTTTATCAAATATTATGATTTCGCCGTGAGTCAAACGATATTTTAAATTTTATTACTTCCGTTTAATTCACGAAACATCGTTTATAAAATAATTATTACGATGTTCTGATATCAAACAAATCTTGATCGGGTAAATGTGAAGATATTGTTTTTACACAGCTCAATACTGTGAATTAATTTGTGATGCAATATATCTTCTATCTAACAAATAAAAGTTTTGAATTACAATAATTAAAAAATAACACAACGTAATTTTTTGTCTTTAAAATGTTGAGGGACAGTGGATCGTAATAACAAATTTTTTATTTCTGATAATCTATTTTCTTTTCGTTGCCAGCTGTGCCCAAATACAAGACACTAAACGTTCTAACTTTTTAAAAAAGTACTGAAAGTTTGTGGATATATTATAGTTAAGCATTTTTAATTGTCTGCAATAAAAATAAACCTCTTACGCTACAATTTAAGGGATCTCAAGAATTTTTCTTGACAAAGTTTTCGATTTTTTGTTTTGTTTTGTTGAAGAAATTATAATTATTCAGAGCAATTTTACACCAATTATAAGATAATACTCGAAACTTCCAAAGTTACAGTTATCTTACTTTTCCATCAAATTTTAGCTCTTAAGAAAATTAAACTATATAAAGTTCTTTGCGTTGTTTCAAAAAAGTGTTTGCATTAAAATAAGATTGTCGGAGTTAATACTTAACTCCAGTAAAAAATTTGGAACCCTAAGTTGAATTCCAAATAAGTTATAGAGAACAGCAAAAAAGTTGCACATTGATGTTTCTTAGGCAAAAGAAAAACTACCTAGACCCCCTTAATAAATTAAATTTTTTAATATTCTGATTATATGCAATTAAAGCTAACGGAAATTTGCGCAGTATTATGTTAAACAAAAATATTCAACTTATAATCAATTCTTCTGAAAGTGTACAAGTGCATATAGGTTTTCTTGCAGTGTAATATATGCAACATGAACGAAATACGTGCTTATTTTTTGTGACCCCAAATATTAAAGACAAACTCAATTTTCATTATATTATTGATACTTTAATACAAAACCAAAAGAAGTTCTTTTACAATGAATCGTAAGATTTTAAGGATAAGATATTAAAAAATCAGAACGATTTCATGGAAAAGTGTTTTGTGTCAATCTTTTTTATCACTTTCATGCAATAAATCTATTTGTAATCTGATATAGAAGTGGGATATAATAGATACAAAAACATCTAAAATCAGCATCGAGTAAAAATATATCAGTGGCATAAATGAAGACAAATCCGTCGTGACGTATCAAAAATTCCGTCTTCCTACGGTTCATCGAGAAAACGATCAGATAAATTTCTTTTCACTGAGTGGCAACACTAGAAAGTAAGCGTCGTTTTATCGCTTGGCATTCTGTTGAAAAAAGAACAATAGCCGGTTCAATCAGATGTCAATAAATAATTAAAATAAACTCTTCACGATCTGTTTACGAGGGATGTGCTCTCATAAAAAAAATGAAAAACAATCGAATCTTTCAGCAGTCACAGCACACCGCGTGTTTTTTATTGCAAGAATGAAAAACAATAAGAAGATGCGCTATTTATAGATGCATCGCTATGTTCATATCTTTTAATTTAATTATGCATCAGATATGAAGGAAGTGAATTTAAAATGAAAGAAAACAATCAGTTATCTTGTATTTGAAGTTAAGTACCATGTTTTCTGATTAGTTACAGTGCCATTTGAGATCAGTAAATATGAATTACGTCCGTTTGATAACTGTAATTGTGGGATATCAAGTGAATTATGGAACTAATTAGAGGTATATCTAATTGTTTCAGAGAGGAATTGCTTGTCTCCAACCGATATTTATCTTTTACTTCACTGTTATTAAGTGGTAAATAGCGATTTTAAGTGACCAACATGTTTATGTAATTTAAAGCATTTTTTTACGTAAACAAAAGGATTATTCTTATAGCACAAGGAAAAAAAACCAAGCGCAATTTAAATTGCTACAAGCAAACAAATGATGTTTGAATAAGGAGGTCAAATAAGAATTATCATTTAAATAAATAAAAACTAAAAAAGGTTCGATAAAAAAAACTTAATTAAATTGATAAAACAGTTCAATAAAATGGATAAATAAATAATTTTAGTTTTTATTATGGAAAAAATAACAAGTAAGGATATTTGTGAAAGTGTCATTTTTTAAGAAATAAACCTACCTTACTATCTTTAATTTTTAGATTTTATGAAAATATAGATTAGATTTATATAATGTTTCAATTTATATAATTTTAGATTTTATATAAATTTATGTTTTGCCTATAGCATGTTTGTAATTTTCCAGTTTATATATTTTCTATATAAATGATGTAAAATTAGAAATAAATATTTTGCATAAATATTATGGTAACATAAATAAATATTCTACATAAATAATAGTCGGAAGTCGTTATGGAGAAATCTTCAGAGGAAGGCATTGACTCACATTGGGCTGTCTGGTCAACTATGATGATGATGATATAAATAATAAAAAAATCTTTAAAACGGAACAACATGTGAATTAGAAAAATTTATAATAACAAATTTGATTTGTACACTAATTAATTTTAATTTAATCTTTTTTTCAAAAGCTTTTTTAAATGCTTTTAATTTTTTTTCCTAGAAGTAAAGTTGTATTTAAATAAGTGTGATTGGTTAATTGTCGAATGAAATGAATAAAAACTAAGTTATTTCCCTCTCAATTCGCTCAGAGTAAATTTCCTTCTGTATTTGCTGTAATTTTTATGTTGCTAAAAAAGAAAAAAAATCATTTTAAAGAAAAAACGTGTTTAAAACTTATTTAAATCTTAATTATTTTAAAATTTAAGGAAAATTTATATATTTTTTTTGCCTTTTTTGTTAAGTAATTTGTGATTTTACGCAAAAATAAGAGTTTCAAATTAAAGGAAAATATTATTTTTAAACAATTATTGATCTCAGTCTTTTCAGAATTTAATCAAAAAACTAACTCGGATCCATATTCCAGATATAAAATGTTTTTTTTTTTTTTTTTTTTTTTTTTTTTTTTTTTTTTTTTTAAAATAAAAGACTAGCAGCTATTGGTGAGCAGCTTGGTCACCTTTCAAAATTACCTTGTTCAGCAAATAAACTTTAATGATTACCAAATCGAATGCACAGCGCAACTGTATTATAATTAATATTGTAATTCTCCAATCCCTTTTCTCCAATCCTAGTATCTTAATTAGTTCTCAACTATATATTAATCGAATTCGTTTCACCATCCAGCTGTTGCCTTTATTGATTTTTTGAAGTACTTCGATTTCAATTTTATGTACCTTCAAGAGATGTGCGCGATATTGTCTTTATGTATTGAACTTTAGGGATAATTCAAAATCAACACAGCAGCCAAACCTCCATAAGTGTGTACTTAGAACATTTCGGCATAGTAAACAGCGAGAATATTAAATTCTTTCCATCTTTCTCGTTTAACAGAAAACTTTTCCCAATGCTTTTTTACGCGCTGTACTTCTTCCTCACGCACCTCTCGAGCCATAACTTGAGTATCGTATAATATGTATACGCTATTACTCGAAAATGTAATTTCCGTCACCAATAATTGGTATGACAGTATGCGACATGATTGCACCGCTTATGTTTGAAATTTCTATTGTCATTTTAGAAAGGATTGAAAATTAAATCTGAATAATTACTTCGTCACTAAGCTTTTATTTCTATAAAAATACAAAATTATTCTGAATAAATACTTAAGATAAATTTTTAATATTGCTTAAATTATTATTTGAGACAACCCAACAATTTGAATAATTACTATAGTGTTGCCAAAAGATAGAGAAATACCCGAGATCATGGTACCATATAGGAGAAATGTGTGCAATACTTTTTCCCGTTTTTGGATCGATATAGATCTACTCGTTTACATAAAAATTTCTTTTTAAAAACAAAAGGCTATGTTCAAAATCATACTTTTTTTTATACTTAATTCTTTGAAACATAATTGTTCTAAAACATAGCATGTAAATAGCATACAAAATTGGAATAGGTTTTTTTTTTCAACTTTATTTTTCATTTTTTTCCTTTTGTTCAAAAAGAAGGATATTTTCTGAAAATGCTCACAAGCTCTTATTGATTTTATTTAATAACCGTCGTTGAACAGCCAACCCACTTTTATGGGTTTATGACTACTAATGTTTAACTCCGTAGCCTTGTAATTTTGATCCCAATCCAGAAAACAAGGGAACTCCTGGATTAAGTATTGGGAGAAATTTGCCTTCGTGGAGGACATTTTGATGGAGCTAACCCGCATTTGCGTTACATGGAGAAGAAGACCACGAGAACCTCCCAAGGTTAACCTGACTGCAAGGGGACTCTAACCCATGATCCGTCTACCACTGAGGATATTTCACGAAAGGTGGTCGGTGCAAGCCGGATGCGGAATTCGTATCGACTGGGATTCGAACCCTGTCCGCCTCATTAGAAGGTGAACGCTCTATCCCCTGAGCCATCGCGGCTTTTCTCATTATATTAAAAAAAATCGTAAGTAATGATGCCTCAGCTGTTTTGGGGTGTTTAACTTATGTTACCTTTTGTTTCAGCGTACAAAAATTATGAGACTTAAAACTTGAAATTTCGCAGTGGTGTGAAAAACATACAGGGAGCAGGAGGGAATAAAAAAATTAAAACAGTACTAAAAATTGAAACAGTACAGTAAACAATACTAAACGAGTCGCTGTGCAGCACGCAAAGAGGCAACTACAGATTAGAAATTTGATGTCCTGAAAAGGACAATTTTATATGTGACTTAAGTTTTTTTTTTTTCTAAGTTAAAATTTATTCGAAAGTTATTGCAATTTTAAGGACATTTTAGAATTTTTTTCTTAATTTTATTTCCTTTAAACAATCAGCCTTTATTCATTGCTACAAAAAATTTATTAACATCTCCCTAGATTTTTTGCTTTGTAAGTTCGAATTTAAGTTGATATCGAAAGAAAAAAGTGAGAGACATAGATATTTGATGTTGCCAAAAATAAATCATAATATTTATTTTGAAAGTTTTAATAATATAGATAACTTAATTGCATAGAGATAAAAAAAAAACATTTGCTGTTTAAACTGTTGTAATAATATAAGTCTCGTTTGTGAGCTAAATTACCTATAACATATATTTCCTTATTGAGTTACAAAATTCGTATTTCTAAGTTTAAATTTTCATTCCAAGTATAGCTGATTATTTTTCAAATTCAGGAAATGGTTCATTTCGCAACATTTAATAACTAAACAAAATAATCTTACATTAAATTATAATAATTATATATTTTATCAACAAAATGTTCGTTGTTTTTATGGACAATATCGACTTTCAAGAAGCGGAAAGCAATGATGCATGAGAAGTAATCACTGGGATTGGTGAGTGGAGCGAGCAGAGGTCGGAGCCTTTTATTTATTTATTTATGATCATTGTTATTGCTTTAATCTTAAGAGAAGCTGCATCAGCGATTAAGGCACTGAATTATCATTGTGAAAGACTGGGGTTCGATCTCCAGTGGCGCGTTGAAGCTCAGATCGATGGTACCAACTTGTCTGGGAAGTAAAAGCGGCCTGTGCGCAGGGCCGATCACTTTGTGAAAATCATGCCGTTTGTCACGTAACTGTGGAGCCTTCATCTCCCTGGCCCACAACGGACTGTTGCGGGATCACTTTACTTCATTTCTTTTTGTAAGAATTGTGTAAAATTTTCTCGTTCGTATTAGATTCTATTATGCTCTCTTGTCATGAAATTTTGATCTTCCAGTCGAATTATTGCTAACACTCTTGCTGTCAAACATTAGTAAAGTTATGATTACGCATTTACATTTAATAAAGTTATGATTACGCATTTGCATTTAATAAAGTTATGATTACGCATTTATATTTTAATAAAGCTTAAATTATATTTTAGCCTAAATTAAATTTTAATAAAGTTAATTTAAGCTTTTATCAACATGAGCATTTTAAGCTTTTTTTTAAGTAATAAATAATGCTTGTTTTTTTATTCAAACTGTTAAATTATTAGATAGATGATAGATGGTCTAAAGGTCATCCTACTAAGTTTCATTACAACGCCGCCTCAATAACTCTGTGTACAGTCACAACTTTATCATTGAAATCTTCTTTGTATCATTGGTAGCAATTTACAATTTCTGACAGCAACTTAATCCTTGAGATACATTCAGAGAACAGGAGAGCTTATTACAATACAAAAAAATATCCGCAAAGATAACATTATTCTACTATTTCAGATGGCAGGGCTTGAAATCTTTTTGTCTCTGTACATTTGTTTGGTTGATGAGGCGGGCAGTCATTCTTTCTTATCTTCCATGACTAAATTCTGGCAGCCTGCCAATAAAAGATGAAGGAGAATCCATACAAATGAAGCTTGCAAGGAATATTTATAAAAATGATCATCTTTACCTGCAGTATAATTAGGATTAATTTGTATCATTGTTTCCTTAATCAGTATCAAAGATTACTTGATTTGGAACAATAAAATAAACATTTTAAACATAAGCAATTTTGTAAACTAAGTAGTCTTTAAAAAATTCTTCAGGGAATTAGGCTGAAAAAAGTTCTATTAACATTGTACAACATTCAATGCAAATGAAATTTGTAAGGAATATTTATAAAAACGATCATCTATATCTTCAATGTATAACAAAATATGTATTTATATGTATCATTGTTTTCGTAATTTGTATCAAAGATTGCTTGATTTGGAACAACAAAATAAATGCTTAAAACGTAAAAAATTTTGTACACTGATTTTGTTTTGTAGCAGAAAAAAGTTCTATTCAACATTGTACAACATCAATAAGTGCAATTTTATATTGATCAAGATTTATCAGCTTAGCGAAGGGACTTATATAACTAACTTGTGTAAATTATCGATTATTCAAGATTTTTACTAAATAAAAATTACCCAAATCACTACCAGTTGCTCGATATTTTACGAACTCTTAAATTGCTATTTTATAAACTATGCTTTCATTTTTTTTCTTCAAAAACCCGCTCAATTATTAAAAAAGTAATAGGTTAGTTTAAGAAAATATAACCAAATTTACTTTATGCCCATGCCTAATAAGAACATTTCTTGTAAAAGTTTATTTATTTCATTATATCATTTATTGAATGATTAATTTAAGAATTATCCTTCATATCATCAATAATCATTTATATTATCATTCATTCAAAAATATTTTAATCTATATTCACTTAGGAAATTCAAAACGCAAGGAGCTTAATTTTTTTTTCATTAAAAACTAATTTAAAAATTTGCTTTCTGTGTATCGTGTAATGAAGAAAATGTTTTCTCAAAGTTATTTTGCATATCCACTTTTAGCTTTTATGTAAAGGATTTCGACCCCTACTCGCTACTTCTTACCAACCCCTATTAAAATTTTTATTAATTTTATGCCAGTGACATTTTTACAAGTCTTACGCAGCCGTCCTACTTTTCAGATTACAAAAAAAAATTCAGACTAAAATTTGAATTTTTGTTTGAATTTAAAATTTGTGTTTCTTTTTATTATAGAATAAATTTAAACTTGCACAAAATCTGACATTTCTGATAATCATCTTCAAATTCTCCGCTAATTCATCGTTAGTGTTTCTTTTTATTATAGAACAAATTTAAACTTGCACAAAATCTGACATTTCTGATAATCATCTTCAAATTCTCCGCTAGTTCATCGTCAGTGTTTCTTTTTATTAAAGAATAAATTTAAACTTGGACAAAATCTGACATTTCTGATAATCATCTTCAAATATTTTTCGCTAGTTCATCGTCAGTGTTTCTTTTCATTATAGAATAAATTTAAACTTGGGGACAAAATCTAACATTTCGGATAATCATCTTCAAATTTTTCGCTAGTTTATCGTCAGTGTTTCTTTTCATTATAGAACAAATTTAAACTTGGGGACAAAATCTAACATTTCTGATAATCATCTTGAATGTACAATTTCTATAAGCCTATTTAATTCCATACAAATTCTATAGCCAATTATGTGGACATCCAAAAGTTTACTTTATTTGATTTTGTTAAGTTTAAAACTTTTTTTCTTAAGTAAGTTTTAAAAAAAATCAACGAAGTAACTTTTTTTCTGAATTTATGTTAGAAAATAAAGGTTCCAAATATTTTAACTGCTATAATTGTTAAGTAACAAATCTAAGAAATAAAATTATTTATGTTTTTTTTCTATCTTTGTGTTTTCTTGTTCCTCGTTTTCAGTTAACTTAGAGTGCGCTTAGAGAAACTTTAGAGAGTATTAAACCATAATATAGGGCACATTGACCTTAATCTAAATAGGGTGCGAAAGTGCCATATATTTAAATAACCTATCATAAATATTATTCTAACCCTAGAATTATTTTTTATCTTATATGTTACCAAGAGTTTATATTAAAATTCAAAACTCAAAAGGCTGTATACTAATGAACAATTAATAATGAAATGCATTAATATTGCCAATGAATTATACAGGTAGTTGCATCAAATCATATGTTTGATTTGATCGATAATATTATGGCATGCCGTGATGGCTCAGCCTTGATAGCTCAGGGGATAGAGCGCTCGCCTCGAAATGAGGTGAACCGGGTTCGAATCCCAGCGATGACTGGTCGATCCGAACTCTACACCAGCTCATAACGATCACAGTGCTGACGTAAAATATCCTTGGTGGTAGACAGATAAGGGATTAGAGTCCCCTTGTTGTCAGGCTAACCATGGGCATTTTCGTGGTGTTCCTCACCATGTAACGCAAATGTGGGCTAGCTCCATTAAAAAGTCCTCTACGAAGGCAAATCAGTCTCAATACTTGATCAGCACCTGGGAAGGGATAGTCTGGTCGGTAGGACGTTGTGCTTGTGTTCCTGAGATCATTAGTTCAAATCTTGCCGACCGAAGAATCCCCGTGTAATAAATGATGACTGGTGCACGTTAAATTGGTCGGGGTCACAAAGTCCTCCAAGTTTCCACGACAAATCATACCTCAGGGGGTACTTATCCAGAAGTTCCCTTGTCTTCTAGATTGGGTTCAAAATTACAAGGCTACGAAATGGAACATTGGTAGTCGTAAACTCAAAATTGTGTCAGCTATACAACGACGGCTACATTCATCAAAATATCCTAAATAAAATAGTAACATGCTCCTAAATTGGTATTTTTGATGAAGTTATTGTTATAGAATTTTTTTGTACAATTTCTTTGAATAAAAAAATTTAAAAAGTAGATAAAATATAAATATTTTCTTATTATATAATTTTGCTCTGCGAGTAGTTCAAACAAAAATAATTCTTTTAATTTTTTTATGTTTAAATCTCGTTTAATTTTTAAAATGAAATTTCGTTTAAAATAAATCTTTTGTTTTATGCTAATCTTTTGTACAGACTGCATAAAACAAAAGATTTGTCTGTCTAAAAATAATCTTTTGTTTTATGCTAATTTAAGGGGACACGGGACCTTTGAAATGAAAAGTTATGAAAACTTGTTTTTTAATTTAATTTTACTATTATGAGCATAATTTATTTATTTTTTAGCATATTTTAGGAAATAGGCCAAGTAAAAACAATTTTGGTCAAAATTTTTTTAAAAATTTAATAAAATATGAAAATTTTAAAAAATACAAAAATTGTCCCTTGTGTCAGAAATTTCATCCAAATAATTTAAAATTTTTTCTATAGATAGATAATGATGATATAAAGACTCTCTAGCATCAGTTATTGTTTCACTTCAAAAGGTTTTGAGAAAAAAAATTTTTTTTAGTTCCGACGTTTTTTTTTTCGGAAATTTTCATTTCCTCCTACAGTTAAAGTTGTATAAAAAACTTTATAATTAATATTTCGTGAAAACAATGCTACATTGTCTTTATAACAGTCATATGAAGCATATGAAAAATATTCAGGCAAAATTTTCAATTATTCAGACACAAGGGACAAATTATAGATGTAAATTATGCAAAAAAAGTTAACGGAGAAGAACTACTTTTTTTGTGTAAATTAACTAAAACTCACTGTAATAGCTATAATATCATGCTTAAAGTATAAAAAGAACTTCCGATGTATTCTTAATATAATAAATGCTAAATTTTTACCAATACAAACGATTTTTGCATAAAAATATTGTTCGTTATGCATCATATCAATATGTCATATGTAACCTTGAAACAAAGAAAAAAGATTATTTTTGTGTGCATAAAAATTACACTAAAAACATTATTCTTTATAATTTTAATAAAACAAATAATATATTTGATACCAGATAAGAAAAAAAAATTATTGACATTGACATAGGAAAAGCATATTGCAGAATTTCGATAACATGCTAGAAAACTTACATACTAATGCTATATTAATTAATTAATTTATTAATGCTATATTAATTAATTAATTTNAAGTTAATTTGGCGTTGCCAAACAGTGTCACATTATACTAATTAAAAAATATTTTATAGAAATATTGATTTGAACATAAAAAAAAATCAAAATAAGCTTGATAACTACAATGTAAACAAACAGACAGCTTATGGAACGTCAAAAGTGCCACGCCCACTTTTCAGAAAAATAGCTATAAAATCATAAAAAATCATCGTATCGAAAAAATTTGAACAACACGTGATTCAGGCTGACTATCTTTACATTTTTAACCAAAAAAAATTTTTTTTG
>NC_092211.1:59706242-59754169 GCF_043381705.1 Parasteatoda tepidariorum
AGTGCAGACGATGTTTTAAGTTACGAAATCAGACACAAAAACGTACTTTATCTGAATAAGCATTGCTTTTTTTTCCCGACGGATTAGGATTTCTGACCCCCAAAATATGATCCACATAGTTTGATCAGGAGAGAGGTTCTAAGTTTGGACCCCTTAATTTTAACTTAACTAGAATAAATTTAAACTTGGACAAAATCTGACATTTCTGATAATCATCTTCAAATTTTTCGCTAGTTCATCGTCAGTGTTTCTTTTCATTATAGAACAAATTGAAACTTGCACAAAACTTGACATTTCTGATAATCATCTTTAATGTACAATTTCTATAAGCCTATTTAATTCCATACAAATTCTGTAGCCAATTATGTAGACATCCAAAAGTTTACTTTATTTGATTTTGTTAAGTTTAAAACTTTTTTTTTAAGTAAGTTTTAAAAAAAATCAACGAAGTAACTTTTTTTCTGAATTTATGTTAGGAAATAAAGGTTACAAATATTTGAACTGCTATAATTGTTAAGTAACAAATCTAAGAAATAAAATTATTTATGTTCTTTTTCTATCTTTGTGTTTTCTTGTTCCTCGTTTTCAGTTAACTTAGAGTGCGCTTAGAGAAACTTTAGAGAGTATTAAACCATAATATAGGGCACATTGACTTTAATTTAAATATGGTGCGAAAGTGCCATATATTTAAATAACCTATCATAAATAATATTCTGACCCTAGAATTATTTTTTACACTATATGTTACCAAAAGTTTATATTAAAATTCAAAACTATGAATTTATACTAATGAACAATTAATAATGAAATGCATTAATATTGCCTATGAATTATACAAGTAGTTTCACCAAATCATATGTTTGATTTAATTAATAAGCAGGTTGGAGCCGTGTGACTCAGGGGATAGAGCGCTCGCCTCAAAATGAGGTGAACCGGGTTCGAATCCCAGCGATGACTGGTCGATCTGAACTTATGAGCACCAGCTCATAAGGACCACAGTGCTGACGTAAAATGTCTTTGGTGGTAGACAAATAAGGGGTTAGAGCCCCCTTGTTGTCAGGCTAACCATGGGCATTTTCGTGGTTTTCCTCAATATGTAACGCAAATGTAGATTAGCTCCATTAAAAAGTGCTCTACGAACCCTAGGATACCAGGTTACTAGGCAGCCTCAAAAAAATTTTCACAGTTAGGCAAATTATAACTAAAATTTTGATGTCATTTTTATGACGAATGCGTTGAAAATGGAACTATAAATCCTTTTTCTAACTCCAGTTACGAAAAGAAAATTTAAGTTAAAGTTTCGAAAACATTAAAAAAAATTAGGAAAATTTGGTTTTAGCAAATAAACTGCAATAAGGAAAAAATAACCAAGTTTTCTTTCAATGTACAAAGCGCAATTAGTTCAATTATAGAAGAAGAAAAACTTAATATTTATTTTATGCAAAAATAAATAAATATATAACATGATACGGTGAAATTTGAATTTCATTCGATAAATAAAGAACTGTCCTCTCTTTCAAAAATACAAACTCGTGATACCCCTTATTTAAATTTCCGGATTTAAAATAATCCAAATATATAACATTTTAACCAGTCATTCGCAGGAAAAAAAATAAATTTTCACCCAAATCTTGAATTTCGAACTCATTTGTTAACTTCTAAATCATTCTATACTTTTATATCCCCTGACGACACTCAAGACGAAGAAACTTAATACTGTGATTTAGAAATGATAGATAATATTATCCAACCATTTTCAACTAAGAACTTAAAATTCCCTTTTGTCTGTACGCACATTGTTTGGCTGGAGGGTTTTTCCCTTTTTGATGGATGGCGTCTGGATTTGTTCCAAGATCGCCAAGAAAGAAGGCGGGCAAATTATGAAGGATTAAATTATTACCACCCGCAGTGATTTTCGGCAGTTAGTATAGTCACAAAACAAATGCTATGTAGACCCTTCTACCCTTTTATTGTTTTTATTACCCCCCCCCTGACTTGAGCTCTATTAGAATTCTGTGGGATAAAAAAGATCGCCAAATATGTCCAACTGGGCTTAAATCGTGCGAATAACTTATTTTCAAGAAATGGAATGATGTGAAAGTTAGTTGTGATGTTATCGTTTTATATATTTTGGTATATAAGGCAATATTTGATCCAATCTCTAGTTTCAATATCATGTCGGAAAAGAAATAAATAAAAAAAATGCTTTTAACTCCTTTACACAGAAATTTTATTAAAAAATTTTTTCATACTTTTTCATTATTTTATATTAATTTAGATCAAAATAAGTGAAAAATATTCTGTTTAACATTTCAGAAATTTATGGTTATGAAATAGAGCAATGTCAAAAAACACGTGTGTCTTCTTTTGGCATTAAATGTAAACTCTCCTAAACACGGCACACTTTCAAACAATAATTTTCCAATTTGCACTTACTTGCTGTTATTTAGATCGAAGAGAAGCAGTTATTCATCATTGAAATTTCTTTAATTTGCACAGTGGGCCAGCATCGAAGGCTTCGTGGTCAAAATTAGTATTTCGATAAAATTTGTTTCAAAATTTGGGGATTTTTATTTAGGGGTTTTTATGTGCAGGTAAATTGAATTAATAGTTAAAATTTTGAAATACACTAAAAATACCGAAAAAAAATGGTGGCTGAAATATGGTGAGCAAAAATAATAAAAAAATATTATAGTACGTTTAAATAATTAAATATTGCAATGAAAATATAATAATTTTCGTAATTTTATATGAAAAATGAAAAGTAAATTATATTTCCGAAGTAGTATTACAAAATAACGCGAATTTCAAAATAAAGCGAAAACATGAAAAAAAACATAATTTTTGTTTTTCGGTATATTTATTCCACCTTTGCAATACGGGCAAAGTGGGGCAGGTTTTTTCTAAATAAGAAACATCAAAGAAGGCAACAAAAAAAGTTTAGCCTCGTGGAACTTTTTGGAACTAAGATTCTAAAGTCATTCAAATATTGTAAAATGTCAAATGATAAGATATAAACTATAAGTTTGTCAAGAGTATTAACTAATCCGACAAATTGAAAAATTGCACTATAATTTCAGACTAATTACTCTGATAAAAATGCAACAGTAAGGTGAAATTCCTATATATATTTCTGAAGTAAAAATTTAAAAGTTACATTAAAAAAAAATTTTTTAACATATTTTTCATTACATTGTACTCTTATCGGTCCAAAAAATAAATTATAATGTTTGTAATGATTATGAATCTTAATTTGGGCTATATTAAAACTGCCTACACATATTTTAGTTGAAAATTAAACTTTTGACTTTTGGCCAAAGATCATGGTCTTCTGGCCCACAGTGATTTGTAAAATCAATCATTGATAAATCTTTGAAGGAAGGAAACGGAATTTTTCAAATTGCTGTTTTTTAGATTTTATATTTTAGCCAAATGTAATTCAGATAATGTAAAAGATTTTTTAGTAGATATTAGACTGTTTTTATAATTAAAAAATACCAAAATATATTTTTACCTGTGATTAGAGCATAAAAAAAATATACGCACACACACAATCTGGGAAAAAGGGTCCCAATAGTTTGATCAGAAGAGCGCTTCTAAGTTTGGACCCCTTAATTTTAACTTAACTTTTTGCATATTTCACTATATTTCGAGAAATTTTTTAACGAATTGAAAAATCTTTTCACACAATTATATATTTGTTTATCCAGAGATAATTCCATGCAAAAAGTAACTTTTAGTAAGTATTTATAATTTTTTACTACTTTATTTAAGAATGATGAAAAAAAATCTTGAATTGCAAGGTATACAGTTTTTTACTTCATTTTAAAGAATATAATTTTGTATGGTTAAACGTAAATTTTGAATAAAATCTATTGAATAGTTCCTGAGAAATCGAATTTTAAATATTTGACTTTTTCGAAATTCAATTTCTCAGGAACTATTAAACCGATTTCACACAAATTTTGTATTTTTCCATGTAAAATTACAGTCATTAAAATGATACAAAAAATTGCATACCTTAACAATTCAAAATCTTTCCGACCATTCTTAAATAAAATAATAAAAAATTATAAAAATTTACTAAAAGTTATTCTTTGCATTCATTGTTGTAAACGGCAATTTTAATCAATGTTATTAATGAACTTTAAACTAGGAAAATATGTTAAATATGAGTTATTATTTATGAATCGATTTAACAAAACGTGTATGAAAATCTGGCATTTGACCAGCAGAATCATAAACAGCTGGGATAAACCATACGTTGACGCATAAATAAAATTCTAAATAAATAAATCGTCCACAATCTGGAAAAATGCCACGTTCTATAAATTCAAATTCACCAGAAACATATCAATGATGTATATCAACGGCCGCATACTTAATGTCACAAAAATGTGTGTTAAAATAAGTTTTCTGTCAAATTGTGGTCCATTCTCTTCTTAAAGAATCTGAACTCTGAGGTTTATTTTTCTTTAGATTATTAAAATCTCAATTTCATTTTCTGAAATATATAGATGGATACAAAATTTAAGCATAGATCCTAGTGTAAAATTTACTCTTTTCAATAAAGAATCTGGATTATGAGACTTATTTTTCTTAAGATTATTGAAATCTCAATTTCACTTTCTGTAAAGAATCTGGATTATCAGACTTATTTTTCTTCAGATTATTGAAATCTGTATTTCACTTTATGGAACGTATAGGATGGAAATTTGAGTACAGATAATTTAACAAATGAACATCTGAATGACGCCACATGTTAAGTGTAATTTTAACAAGTTAAAAAAGCAGCCTTTGAATAAATTTAAAGAATTGGAAGCTGTAAACAAATGTCGTTTTGTGGGGAAAACTTCTTTATATTAAAAAAAAAAATTACTCTATAAAGTAATGTTTTGTATTTACAGCAAATGTATCAACAATATGCTATGGTAGCATATTGTTAAACACGGAAATGCGCGTATTTTCAAAATTCTACGTTACACGCTCTTACACTTACTTAAAAAAAATGTGATAAATCAATCATATTAACTTAACACAATTTTAACTTCGATTTTAGTATGTTATTTTAGATTCAAATATGAGTGTAATAATTTCTAATTGTATCAAATAATTTCTTGTAGCAAAAGACAATAAGAGATAAACAATGCTAAGCACATAATACTAATAAAGCCAAATTTCGTTAAATAAGTATGTATTACAAAACAAATTTTTCACTTTTCTCTGCATACCTAATCCAGTATAAAGATGGTAGTACTTGCCATTGTCCTGAAATGGTCGTCTGTTTCTGTATACCTCCAAATAATGATTATTATGTTCTATGTATTGGCAGTGATAATGATACTTGTTAAAGTCCTGACTCCTGAAACTGTTGTTGCTGCTTGCAAGCCTCAGATTAACAATTATTCTTCACATTGGCACTTGTAGTAGAACTTTCTATAGAGCCGAAACAATTATCAACCTCTGTATACCTTCAAATAACGGTTATTCTATGTATTAGCACTGATAATGGTACTTGCTATAGCCCTGTAACGATAATCAGCCTCTGTAAAACTCACAATAACGTTTATTCTACGTATTGGTACTGATGGTCGATTCTGCTATTATCCTGAAATGGTCATCTAATTCTGTATACCACCGAATAGCGATTATTCTATGTAATAGCATTGATAATGAAACTTGCCACAGTCCTGAAACGGTCGCCTGTCTCTGCGAACCTTAAAATAACAATTATTCTACGTATTGGTACTGATAATGATACTTTTTATACTACTTACAGATAAAAACAGTAGGTTTTACTTTTTTGTAAGGACTCTAAAAATATAATAGCTGTGTTTTTTAAATCTATTATTCTTGATAAATAAGGTCTTTTTAAAACACATTTCTGGAGATTTAGGTAGTCAATCAACACTTTCTACAATTCCATCTACCTCATAAAATAGTTGAATGAATTTAATTCCTCATTTATGAGCGATATTTTCTCCTCTTATGTAGAGAGCATAATTGAGTAAAAAAAATGGCTATGTTTTGCGTTTCACGACAATTTTAAAATTGATTTATTTTCATAGAAAACAAACGACAAATGAAATTAAATTACAAGAAATACCAATATTACCATTATGTAGTATAAGTTGGTGTCAGTATAATAAGATGGAATCGTTTCCATTCGTTGTTCGTTGTGTTCGATATCATAAATTTACCAATATAATGGAATGTATTCCAATGAGTTATATTTCACTTACATTGATTAATTCTGTTTACAGCAATTCAAGAGGCGTGCTATCCTCGCGGTCTTTATACTAGGTTTTTCCGAAATTAATATAAGAGATATTTAATGCTATTAAGAGGACCTTATACCACGGGGAAAAGTTTTTATGGCAAATCCTCCCCCCCCCCCATTGGCATTTTAAAGTTTTAGGTGTAGAGAAATGGGAGTTTAGTCAAACCAATATATATACACGAGGGAGAAAATTCTGGTAAAAATGACATTTCTGGTAAAAAAGAAAAACAACATAATTCTGGTTAATAAAACCAAAATATATGGCATTTAAACCATTTATCCGGTAATTTTTCCGTTCATATAGAAATGATTTACAGGAAATTTTGGTTTTTCGAATTGTAGCTCTTATTACCATACATTTAAGCAAAAAATACGAAACTGAATAGTAAATTTAACTGCATAAATGGCTTTTATTCCATGCTTGATGTACAGTACCATAATAAATTATTATATTTTCTTACATACACTTACCAAAAGTTTTTCACATAATATAAAACCATATTTATAAAAAAAAGCATATAAAAATATTATCGGAATCTAAGCGGGAGACTAGTATCTGCTAACGAAAACTCTCATTAATTCTAAAAGGTGGTTTGAAAATCAATTAAATATTCTGCGATTAAAAGTTAACATTTTTATTTTGAATTTTTTAATTTCTAGGTTAACTATAGTTTCTATGTAAATTTTTCAAACAATTAAATTCTTGTTTTTCTATATTATAATAAACTAAATTCAACTTCTTTAGGAGACGCTTTTAGTTTTGCCAAATGTAATCACTTAATTTCTAAAGCTAACAAACAGAACTTACTAAAACTCAAAACCAATATCAAACATAATATAAAACCAACGTTTACAATAACAATAATCGAAGTACATTAATGATCTAATAATATCAATACTATTCATAGTATTGATAGTATCAATGTATAGTATTGATGTATTGATAGCATCGATTTATAGTATTGATGTATTGATAGTATCGATGTATTTATAATATCGATGTATAGCATCGATGTGTTGATAGTATCGATGTGTTGATAGTATCGATGTATTTATAGTATCAATGTATTGATAATATTGATGTATTTATAATATCGATGTATTGATAATATTGATGTATTGATGTATTTATAATATCGATGTATAGTATCGATGTATTATATAAGATAGTATTTAGTATCGATGTATTTATAATATCGATGTATTTATAATATCGATGTATTGATAATATTGATGTATTTATAATATCGATGTATTGATAATATTGATGTATTGATGTATTTATAATATTGATGTATTGATGTATTTATAATATCGATGTATTGATAATATTGATGCATTGATGTATTCATAATATCGATGTATAGTATCGATGCATTATATAAGATAGTATTTAGTATCGATGTATTTATAATATCGATGTATACTATCGATGTATTTATAATATCGATGTATACTATCGATGTATTTATAGTATCGATGTATTTATAATATTGCTATATTATATAGTATCGATGAATTGATAGTATCGATGTATTGAGAGTATCGTATTATGTATAGTATTGATGTTTTTCTCTTAAAAATAATGATGCTAAGTATGGATGCTTTCTTTTGATAATATGTTAGTAGAATATGTTTCTCATAAAAATATCATTCATTTAAAAGTTAATTCAGAAGACTTTCTTTCTGACTTTGGAAGCAGCATTTAAATCAAGAACTCTCCTCAATATCTTAAAGTTTCCTTCAATTTAATAGAGAAAAGAGAAAAAAAGAAGTTTCTTTTGTATAATATACTTTTTGAAAGCTACTTTTACACAACATCATTTGCAGTTTTTTGTTATTTTTCTTGAAAAACGCGTATTTTAAAATTGAAAATGTCCTTGTTATGGCTCTTTGCCAGTGCTTCTTAGACGAGTCTTCAAAAAACATTACTTTCTGATGATCCTCCATTATGCTTTAAGAAACAGTTCCTTTTCGTTATTATCCTCTTCAATATTACTCGTTGATTACAGTAAGGGTAGTTAATTTTTGTTTGTTTGCTTTAATATTTGAAATAATTATTAATATAAATATTTTAATGCGCTGTTTCTTTCTTAACAAAATTTAACGGATTCTTAAGTGCCGTTAGTGTATGATTTTAGCAAGCAGGTTTGTTAAATCAATATTATTTTTTAAAAAAAATTTTATAATTTTTTTAACAAAATAATTGTTTAAAAGGTGAGCAGAGCGGGATTAAGATTAATGTAGAAATAGAATTTTCACTTTAAATGATCCAGCAATCGTTGAGTTGTATTTGGTTAACTTTGATAATGATTTCGTCACAAAATCACGCTATTTAAGACGAAACGCGAATTCTCAACTCTATGACGAAAATGTTTCCTCAACTCGAAATCTCATCGCAGTGCATTGGGGAAGATTGTTAGCTAGAATAACGAAACTAGAATGAAGACAAGATAAATCAGGTGCCAATTTTTAACATTCAAAGCACTTGATGTACCCCTCTTTCGCGTTTACGTGTGAGATGATAACGATATATATGGCTATTATATCGTTATCATCTCACACGTATATATCGATCGTAATTTTAATCAACTAATCGACCGTAATTAATCGTAATTTTCGTATCGTATCAGTCTGCAAGCCAATATGACAGGAATTGCTGTTGAATTACTCACGTCCACGTCATCTGTTACTAATTCAATTTATAGCTGTTTCATCTGATCACTTTTTGTATTTCTTATGCTTCATGTTTAGAATACCGCACTCTTTTTTCTCTAGTAAAGAGGAAAAGAATCTATCTTAAGATGCAGAACTCTGCATGAGAATCTCCATAACAACAAGTTCTTTCAATGGATCCCCCCCCTCTTTGACCAGCTTGCAAAGGCCCCAAGGGTGCGCGATATCGGTCCTCGTTAAACTGTTCTACCGTGAAGTGCAGGTTGCAGGGCTACCGAAGCAGGGGAGTCATCCCCTCTGCAGAAGATCAAAATATCGTCTTCGGATCAACACCTCTTGTCTTGTGGATTGGGTTCAAAATTACAAGCCAATGGAGTTTGAAGATGGGTGGTCGTAAACCCGAACTTGGATTGGCTGTTCAATGACGGTTATGAAATAAAATAAGTTCAGCGGAGCCGTGGTTGCTCAGGAGATAGAGCGATCACCTCCCAATGAGGTGAACCGAGTTCGAATCCCAGTCATGGTTGGGCGACACGAATTCCGCACCCGGCTCGCACCGGCTACCGAGCTGACGTAAAATATCCTCAATGGTAGACGGATCACGGGTTACAATCCCCTTGCCGTCAGGTTAACCATGGGCGGTTTCGGCATGTAACGCGAATGCGGGTTAGTTCCATCAAAAACTCCTCCACGAAGACAAATTTCTCCCAATACTTGATCTAGGAGTTTCCTTGTCTTCTGGATTGAGTTCAAAATTGCAAGTTGTTTAACATTGGTAGCCGTAAACCCGAAAATTGGGTCGGCTGTTCATCGACAGTTATGAAATAAAAATAAGTTTACCTATCCTATTTGTTTGACTATATATCAATTTAATTGATTACTTTTTTTAAATCTAAATTGATGAGTTATTGCGCGCTAAAGATGAAAATATGTTCTTGATTGATCTTGCGCATTTATGACGAGTACATTTTTTTAAATCAAAATAACTATAAACAAAACTAAAAGGCAACTAACTACAACCTCATAAAACTACCAATCGAGAGAAAGTTTTATCGACCACCTCGCATTCTCCGAAATTCTCCAATGAACTATCGACTCCCTCCACTTATTAGAAGAGTGTTTATTCATAGCATCACTGGGTAATTCTCCAAATGCAGCCAACGCAAATGACAAAAAAAAAGAGATCTCAAATGAAAATAAAATAAAAAAACGATCGCAGCAACCTCCACTATTGTTCATCTCCATCGCCTTGATTAAGTAATTGAGTTGGAAGAACCTTTTCGTCTGATGTCCGACTGTCAGCTGAGACGTCAGCCAGCGGGCAAGCTGTTTACGTTAATCGAAGCTCTCTAAGAATATTTTGAAGGGTGAGAAAATAGCCAGTGTCCAAAGAGGGCAAAATGGACAAGAGACGTAGTTATTATGGTGGACATGGGAGGAGGATGGACAAGAGGATGAGTTTGTGTGATTCGTCCGAAGCCCTGCAACGTAGTGGGAGTAGACAGTCCCTTGGAATGAGGTAGGATTAATTTTTATAACCTATTAACCCTTTGACGCAAATGGGGCACCAGTGTCCCTGTTACATAATTTTTTTCTGACCCTCTAATTGCAAGCAAAAAAAATTATTTTTTGAGTTTTTTGATCATAAAAAACAGTCTAATAGTTACTAAAAAAATCTGTTAGATTATTGGAATTATATTTGTACTAAAATATAAAATCCAAAAAAAAGAGTAATTTGAAATTTTTTTCCCCATTCATATTCCAGAATTTACCAATGATAGATTTCGCAAATTAAAGAAATTTTAATGATGAATCTAAATAATTGCGCTCCACTTAAAATTGAAAAACAAAAATTATTGTAGAACACTTTAATTTGGAAAACGATTATAATTTCAATCCACTTATAATAGGAAAGCAAAAATTCTTGCATTACGTTTCAATTTGGAAAACGATTATTATGGAACAATTATTTGGAAAACGGTTATTATGGAAAACGATTGTTATTGGATTCCACTTAAAATTGAATAACAAAAATTATGGCATTATGTTTTTATTTTTTTGAAACGATTATTAGTGGATTCCACTTAAAATTGGAAAACGAAAATTATTGTAGGACGTTTCAAACTACAAAACGATTATTATGGCATTCCATTTAAAATCGGGAAACGAAAATTATTGTATTACGTTTTAATTTAGAAAAAATATTATTGCATTCCATTTAAAATTGGAAAACAAAAATTATTGCATTACGTTTCAATTTGGAAAACGATTATTATGGAACAATTATTTGGAAAACGATTATTATGGAACAATTATTTAAAAAACGATTATTATGGAAAACGATTGTTATTAGATTTCACTTAAAATTGAAAAACAAAAATTATTGCATTATGTTTTTCTTTGGGAAACGATTATTATGGCATTCCATTTAAAATTGGAAAACAAAAATTATTGTAGGACGTTTCAAGCTACAAAACGATTATTATGTCATTCCATTTAAAATCGGGAAACGAAAATTATTGTATTACGTTTTAATTTAGAAAAATATTATTGCATTCCATTTAAAATTGGAGAAAAAAAATTATTGCATTACGTTTGAATTTGAAAAACGAATTATGTGTTTTAATCTGGAGATTAAAATTCTACCTCTACACTCGACAGTTATTCATACTTTTTAATCTCTCGCTTTGTTCAATATATAGTGAGCCGTGTTTAAAAAATTTTACTTTCAGCGCAGAAAAAAGAGACTGGTGTTCCATGCTGTATTTCATAACCATAATTTATTAAAGGGCTGAATATAATATTTCCCACTCATTTTGACCGAAGTTAAAACAAAATAGAGCGTACAATCATAAAAAAAGATGGTATTCAAATTGCTAACTGTGAAAAAAACGTTTATTAACTGCTTTCACCTAATATTGTGGCCGACAACAGCAACCTAAAACTATTAAATAACCAGAATTTTATCGCACTAACTGGGCTCAGCTAAAGAAGTCACTTAGTCCCTTGCAGACGGGAAAATGTTATAGCTGAGAGGGTTAATCTGTCACTCTCGTGACTGACAGGACGGGGTTTCGAGTCCCAGCGTTGACTGCACAATATGTTTTCCATTTCACCACACAGAGAGTTTCCAGCGTCCCACACTCACCAAATTGTGACCCTGGAAAATACGATATTCTCATTCACTTTGGATAAAGCAATTCGTTGACCATAGGTTGAATGTTACTATAAAGAGTATTATTGTTATAATGAGAGCAGTTATACTATTGCGGAGGAATCAAAAGAATTAAATTTATGCATTTATTATTTAGCTTTTTGTATTAAAGAGAGAAATAACCAAAAACTTCGCTTAAGGTTTTTAGCCAGAGATGTTGAGTATAATTCGAAGGCAATTTTATAGAAGATTTGCTTGACTTAGACTCTAGAATAGCTTAGAACTTGCATTTTTCAACAAACAATATTCAATTATGTTACTTTATAAAATATATGCAATTTTTGATAGATAAATTCGAAAGCTATATTTATAACTTTTTAAATAAATTTATAACCTCAATGTATAATGTCATTTATACGCTGAGAAAAAAAAATAGGGTAACTACCAGAATATGGTAAAATTTACCGTGTGTCTGACGAAATATAGCTGAGTATAAATTCGAAAACTATATTTATAACTTTTTTTAAATAAATTTATAACCTCAGTGTATATTGTATCATTTATACACTGAGAAAAAAAAAGTATGATAACAACCAGAATATGGTAAAATCAGTGTGTCTGGCTCTATGGGAACACAGGAAAGATCGATTATTTTTACCGAAGTACTTTGACAATGATTTTGGTAAAATTAATAATAAAATATTCTATAATAATGTTTGATAAAATTTGGTATTTTTATCATAGTACCTTGTAGCATAGCATGAAAACTATTTATTCGGTTAAGTTTACTTTTCAGATTTGTATTTTGTACTAAATATTTTTAATCAGTACTATGGGCCAAGATGGCCTGGTTGGTAGGGCGCTGGACTCGCGTTCGTGAAGAACGGGAGTTCGAATCCATGAATTTAAGCCAGCCGAAGACTCTCCGTCTTGTAAATGGTGACTGGTGCACGTTTAATCTTTCGGATCAAAAAGTCCTCCATGTTCCCATAACAAATTATACCTCTGGGGGTACTGATTGGATCACACCCCCTATGCCTTAATGGCCGACGATAACAATAACAACCAGTACTATAATTTTGAAAATCCGGTAAATCGTTACCATATGAACTGAAAAATTACCAAATGAATTGTTTAAATGCTGTAATGTTTGATTTTTATTACCAGAATTGTTTTTTACTTAAATTTCATTACCATTCAGTACGGTAATTTTACCAGGATTTTTCTCTCGGTGTAATAGTTACCTCGTTTATGGCTATTTAATAAAAAAAATCTGATTTATCTAAAAATTCTTTTGTGTGATGTATGACTGTGATGTTGATATTTAACTCTTTCCTTTGCACAATTACAGCTTTGTGTAAAAATGTTTATCAAAACATATTTCTTCAATTGCTATGGTTTATTATAAGACATAGTTTTAAATAAAATACCTATAATTGTAGGCCGGGTTAGCCTGGTTAGTAGGGCAGCCCGCCCATGTTCAAGAGGTCGTGGGTACGATCCCTGTCGGCCGTGGGTTCGATCCCTGCCTGATTGATGCACGCTAAATCTGTCGAGTCTCAAAATCCTCCATGTTCAAATAACAAATTAAAACCTCTGGGGGTACTGAATTGACTGATACTGATTGATCGTTCTCTGATTCAGGTCAAAATTACGATCTGTGGATGAATGAATAGATGTATGAATGGTCTGCCCTATAATCGGGTGTAACGTATGGGTGTGGCAGAAGTTGAATTCTTGGCCGTAGATGGCGCCTCTGGACAACAATAACAATCGCACCCCCCCCCCCCNCCTTCCTAAATGACATACGTCAACAACAACCTATAATTCTAATTTTACATGTAAAACAAAAAGTACATAATTTGAGATTCACATTTAAATAGTAAAAACATTTAGAGGATACTAAAAGTTTTTTAATTAAGTCGGAATGTTAAAGTCCGAGTTCTCGAAAAGATCTGAGTCGAGCATTTCAACTATCGACTCGACAAATTTTAATTAAAGAAGCATTTAGTACAAACTTTTTTACAGCTCTAAGTTATATTTTCGTTTTATAATTAGTCTTAGAGAATATATTGCATATTTCCTTTTCACATTTCTTGCTCTAAAACACACTGAATGCTTGAAATAGAAAGTGATGAAAATTGCTTTTAATAATCTGAAAGATAACAAAGATTTACAAAAATTCCGCACAGAAAAACCATTATAAATTATTAAATTACATAATTACGTATTAAACTACATATTTACCTAAAAATTTAAAATATGTATAGATATATATATAGATATTAACATTTTGTTTTCAATTTTAAAAGTTAATCAGTTAGAATAACATCACTAAACTGTAATCGTAAACTGTAATCAAATACTGTAACTGTTCGTGCTATAGAAATTAAGATATCGGTGATCTCCTATTGAATTTATTAAAACACATAAAATAGAGCGTAAAACAGTCACATAGAAATATACTAATAGAAATAATAATTATTATTAAAATGAAATGAAACTTTTACTGGTATTACGGACATGGACACAATTATGCGGCAGGAGATAGACTGACAGTATTGTCACTAGATGGCGTTTAACAGGTTGTTCAGTTTAGAAGAGAAGAAGCAATCTGAACTGTTCTTAGATCTGTTATACCATATCTCTCTATATGGCCCTGGATATAATTTATGATGTTCATGTTTGAGTAAAAACATGCAATTTTAAATTATTAATGCTCATTTAAATGAATTATCTGTTATGATTAATTCTGAGTGCTAAAATAAAATGAAATTAACTATTGAAATGCAAACCAGATGCAAACAACTAGATGCAATTTCGATTGAAAATGAGATAATACAGATTGTTATACAATTTTTTTTCCAACTTACAACATTAACGTACCTCTATTTCATATAATGAAAAAATTATGTGCTAAGATGAACTGATTCAGTTTTTCTAGTTGAATATTTAACTTTTTTTAAAAGAAATTAGACTCAACTTTATAAAATAGTTTAATTTCTCATTTTCTATTATGAAAAATATCAATATGCCTGAAATTAATTAATAATCATTTTCATAACAATTCTCTATGAATAAAATCATTATAAACTTTTTATTTGCTTCGAAAACAATATACACAGAGAAAATAATTCTGGTAAAATTACTTTATTTCATAATAATGACATCATTGTATAATAATGACAAAATCAATACCTCTGGGGGTACTGAATTGGAGATTGAGCGTTCTCTGATTGAGATCAAAATTACGATCTGTGAATGAATGAATCGATGTATGAATGGGGCTGCCCTGTAAACGGGTGTGACGTATGAGTGTGGCAGAAGTCGAATTCTTCGCCACAGATGGCGCCACTGGAAAACAAGAACAATCGCACCCTCTCTGCCTAAATGGCATACGTCAACAACAGCATGGTTTAAAAAAAGCATAAATATGGTAATAAAAATTAAATATATGATATTTAAACCATTCATAAGCCGACCGGCCTGTGTAGGGGGCAGGGAACTGTCCTTGCATCAGAAAGGTCCTGGTTTCGAATCCCGGGCAAGGCATGGATGTTTCTTTTTCTCTCTGTGTGTTCTATGTCCTTTCTCCTTTGTGTGTGAATGTGACCCNTTGAAAATGAGTTAATACAGATTGTTATAAATTTTTTTCCAACTTCAATATTAGCGTACCTCTATTTTATATAATGAAAAAAAAATTATGTGCTAAGATGAACTGATTCAATTTTTCTAGTTAAATATTTAACTTTTTTTTAAAAGTTAGACTCAACTTTATAAAATAGTTTAATTTCTCATTTTCTATTATGAAAAATATCAATACGTCTAAAATTAATTTATAATCATTTTCATAACAATTCTTTATGAATAAAATCAATATAAACTTTTTATTTATTTTGAAACCAATATACACAGAAAAAATAATTCTGGTAAAATTACTTTATTTCATAATAATGACATTATTGCATAATAATGACAAAATCAATACCTCTGGGGGTACCGAATTGGAGATTGATCGTTCTCTGATTCAGATCAAAATTACGATCTGTGAATGAATGAATGGATGTATGAATGAGACCGTCTTATAAACGGGTGTGACGTATGCGTGTGGCAGAATTCGAATTCTTCACCATAGATGGCGTCACTGGAAAACAGGAACAATCGCACCCTCTCTGCCTAAATGGCAAACGTCAACAACAGCATGGTTTAAAAAAAGCATATATATGGTAATAAAAATTAAATATATGATATTTAAACCATTCATAAGCCAACCGGCCTGTGTAGGAGGCAGGGAACTGTCCTTGCATCAGAAAGGTCCTGATTTCGAATCCCGGGCAAGGCATGGATGTTTCTTTTTCTCTCTGTGTGTTCTATGTCCCTTCTCCTTTGTGTGTGAATGTGACCGGCCCTATAAACGGGTTGTGGTTGTGTGAATGGCGTGGCAGAAATCGAATTTCTGGCTGTAGATGGCGCCACTGAAAAACAGAAACACTCGCACCCCCACTGCCTAAACAGGCATACGACAAAAAAAAAACATTCATGTGGTAATTTTTCCATTCACAGGGTAACGGTTTAGCTGGAAATTCTGATTTTCAAAATTATAGCTTTTATTATCAAACATTTAGTAAAAAATATCAAACTGAGAAGTAAAGTTAAGAGAATAAATGGTTTTTATGCCATGCTCTGACGCATCATGATAATAATTACAAAATTTTACCACATTTTCAAAATTTTTGTCATATTATGTAAAACTATATTTAATTGTTAATTTTCCCAAATCATGACCAAATCGCTTCGGTAAAAATTACCGACCTTTTTGGTGTTCTCATAGAGCCAGAAATGCGGTAATTTTTATTATATTTTGATTGATTTGACCATGCTTTTTTCTCAGTATAGATACTCATATATGCGTAGTTTGTAGTGGGGGAGGGAATTATAGGTAAATATTTTGTAATCGTTCTTTTAAGATGAAGATTACACGAGTGAAAAAATAAATTATTTATGCTTATCAACTGAATAAATACTAAAATAGTCATATTATTTAAAGATGCAATTATCTTCTTCCTTAAATAAATATTCCGGATTTATTTCCGCAATATTTTCTTTTTATTAGGCATACTTATTTTATTCTATTGTCAGATCTACATTAAAATAAATTACACTATTACAAATAATACCTAATATCCACCTTTTTTGCGTAACATATTTCGAATTAATTTTCAGAATTTGAATCGGGGTTTTAAAATATCATTTTAACATTTTTGCGAAAACGTACCATTCAAAAGCTTTTTAAAATATGTTAATAATTAGTTCAGAGAGTTTTAGACACTGTTGGAACAATATTGTTTAAATTTGCTGATTTTTTTTAATGTGAACCCTATAATAATCATAAAATTTTATAAAAAACAACGTTTAAAATCGATAATTATAAATAAATTATAAATAATTAATAAATTTATTTCGTAAAATCATTCGTTTTAAACTGGATTGCGCAGTGTTATGATTTTTCGTTGTCAGATTTTTCTGAGATTTCAATTGTTTGCTTAGTTTCAAAACAAAAAAAACCCTACTTAATGTGGAATGCATTATATTTTTTAAAACTTCTTTACTAAGCTAAAATCTAATTTTTCTGACACGAACAAAAAACAAACCAATTTCTAACATAATGATTTGAATAAAATCTTTCTTACTTAATAATCTGATCAAATAAATGTATATAAAATAAGACGTAAAAGGTTATTTTTAAAAGAAAATCTATCGAGTAACTCTAATTAATTTTCACAAATATATAAATATAATTTTCACAAATATATAAAACACACACGCAAAGAAGATACTTTGCTATAAATTACGTAGAACGTTAATAAACCATTTTTTGGAAAGCTAATCTGTTATTATTTTATTAATTTAAAAATTTCCGAAATTTAATATAACTACGTTCATACAAAACGGTAAAATGAAATAAAACACAACTTATGTGCGACCGAATGAGGTATAGTTAACACAGATAGACGCTTGTTTCGAATCCATAACGAATGTTATTATTTAGTGTCAGTCAATTTACATAATACTCGTGAATTAGAAATCTACTGAGACAGATGATCGCTTCAGTATTATAACAAGTATCAAAAATAGTGCCAATACACTGAAAATTCATTATTTGGCGATATACATATGCAAACGACAGTTTCAAGTTTATAGTAGGTATCATAATCAGCACTAATAAGTAGAATATATTTGTTATTTGGAGGTATACAGAGACAGACGATCATTTCAGGACTATAGTAGGCATTATAATCAGTGCTAATAAGTAGAATATAATTGTTATTTGGAGGTATACAGAAACAGACGATCACTTCAGGACTATAGCAAGTATCATAATCAGTGCTAATAAGTAGGATATAATTGTTATTTGGAGGTATACAGAGCCAGACGATCATTTCAGGACTATAGTTGGCATCATAATCAGTGCTAATAAGTAGAATATAATTGTTATTTGGAGGTTTATAGAGACATACGATCATTTCAGAGCTATAGTAGGCATCATAATCAGTGCTAAGAAGTAGAATATAATTGTTATTTGCTGGTATACAGAGACAGACGATCATTTCAGAACTATAGTTGGCATCATAATCAGTGCTAATAAGTAGAATATAATTGTTATTTGGTGGTATACAAGGACAGACGATTATTTCAGGACTATAGTTGGCATCATAATCAATGTTAATAAGCAGAATATAATTGTTATTTGGAGGTATACAGAGACAGACGATCATTTCAGGACTATAGCGAGCATCATAATCACTGCTAATAAATATAATATAATTGTTATTTGGTGGTATACAGAGACAGACGATCAATTCAAGAGTATAGTAGGCATCATAATCAGTGCTAATAAGTAGAATATAATTGTTATTTGGAGGTATACAGAGACAGACGATTATTTTAGGACTATGGCAAGTATCATAATCAGTGCAAATATATAGAACAATCGTTATTTGGATGTACACTGTAAAAAGATCCGATGTATTTTACAGCAAAAGTTACTCTCATCACGAATGTTATCTGCAGATGTAAAATTTAGAATGTTGCTGTTTTGAATTAAGCTGTAAACATGGTGTTGTTCACAAAGCGTGGTGCACTGCCAGTAACAGTACCTTGTGAAATTTATACGAGTTTGTTGTATTATTTACAGCACTATTTAAAACAGCAACTTTGTACATTTTGTAACTGATGATAGCGGCCACAGCAACTTCTGCAGTGAAATACATAGAATGTTTTCTGCAGTGTACCTTCAAATTATGATTATTCTATGTATTAGCACACATAAGCACTGAAACGATTTGCATTCATGGTGGTACTTGTTGTAGCAGCACTGTAATACTTTTTCAGTAACTGTAATACTCATTGATGGTAGTACATTGTCTGTATCCGCATGATCTCCAAATAGTAAAGCATTACACAGAATATTATCGTTGTTTGGAGGTAAACTGGATTTGGTATACTGAAAATGAGAAAACAGACCATCTGTTCTGTAATACTTATTCATTAACTTTTATTACAAGCAAATAAGATGATTTGATGTTAAAATTTAATTATTTTTCGCGCACTTGAGATTTAAAGTCTCACATTTCAAGTAATAATTAACTTCAGCTTTATTCTGAAAACTTTTGCTCGAAACACATAACTAGAAACATTATACTACAATACCTAATAAAACGAACAACTATTTTCTTAATGTTCTTTGTTCCACGACAATATTTTATTCTTAAATGGTTCTAATTGCCTTCAGAGACCGTTGTTCTTTTACGTAAATGGTTCTAGAATCTTTAAAATGGTAATTAAATAAGATGGTTTAAAAGAAAGTTATTTTTGTCTCTTTGTAATTCTTATTCATATATTTCTTAATGCAATTCAAATTGACAGTGAGTAAAAAAATGTATGAAAGAATTCCGGCAGCTTGTCGCCCTTCAGTTCTAATTGATGAACTTTTTTCGATAAAAATGGCGCTCAAACAATGTACTTAAAGGAAGAATAATTTCAGTTTCATTGTGTTAAAGAGATTTTAAATTTTAAGATGTCAAGGTTCTTTTAAATTACTGTTCTGTAACTTTTTTACAACACACAAACTTAAAGAAAATTGTTTTTAACTTAAATGTAACAATGCGTAATAGTAAATAAATGAAAAACACACAAACCTTTAACCTAATGTTCCAGATTTTAGTACCCATGCCTCATACGGGTTTGAAAGAAGTTAATAATTAATAAACCAGTAATAATCAACATACACAATTCTGTACAAAATTTAAAGTTTTAAGCCGGCTCAAAACTAAAAAAATCTAAATTAAATTCAATATATTTTTATAATCATAAATTTTCCTTCACGGAGACTTTACGCTATTAGACTGAGCAAAACATGTTTTAAAACAATGCTATCAAAATAAAAATACCATATTCAGTATAATTTAATGTAATAGTCAAAACTTACCATAATCAAGCAATTTTCTCCAATATTTATTCTTTTCAGAAAGATCGTAAAAAACATATTTCCTGTGTATCAATTTTAGGTATCTTAATAAATACCTATAAAACAGAACCTGGGAAGGGATAGTCTGGTTGGTAGGACGTTACGCTTGTGTTCCTGAGATCATGAGTTCAAATCTCGCCGGCCGAAGAATCCCCGGTTAATAAATGATGACTGGTACACGTTAAATTGGTCGGGGAAGCAAAGTCCGCCAAGTTCCCATAACAAATCATACCTCTGGGGGTACTGATCCAGAAGTTTCCTTGTCTTCTGGATTGGTCCAAAATTATAAGGCTGCGGAGTTGAACATTAGTTGTCGTGAACCCAAAATTGTGCCGGCTGTTCAACGACGGCTATAAAATAAAATAAAATACCTCTGAGGGTATTGAGTTGGAGAATACGATCTGTGGATGAATAAATGGAGTATGAATGGGTCCTCCTTGTAAAATGAGCTGTGACTTGTGCGTGGTTGCAATCGTATTCTTGGCCATAGAAAAACACTGAAAAATAAGACTGAACGCCAAAACAAGAAGCTCACCCTCTGTTTTAAATTCGCTGGTATTGGCAAGTTGCGTAAGTAACATCGCAACAAAACAGCACCTGTTACTAGTAAAACCTGTTACAAGACTAGTAGCACCTATTATCAAAATAATTTAAGCATCATTGGCGTCATTAATGGTATGGCATGCCGTGATGGCTCAGGTGATAGAGCAAACGTCTTCCAACTAGGTAAACCGGGAACGAATCTCAACGATGGCTGGTCGATACGAATTCCGCATCCAGCGTGCACCGACCACAGTGCTGACGTGAAATACCCTCAGTGGTAGACGAATCATGGGTTAGAGTCCCCTTGCCGTCAGACTAATCATGGGAGGTTTTCATGGTTTTCCTCTCTATGTAATGCAAATGCGGATTAGTTCCATTAAAAAGTCCTCCACGAAGGCACATTTCTCCCAATACTTAGTCCAAGAGTTTTCTTGTCTTACGGAGTTGCCTTACGGAGTTCTTCTTGTCTTGATACGGAGTTGAACATTACTAGTTGTAAAACCTAAAAAAATGGGTCGGTTGTTCAACGATAGTTATAAAAATTAAAATAAAAGTATGGCGAGTTTTTATGGTTCCCCTAAACAAATAAGCAAAAACAAAAACCTTTTGCTAAAATTTAAAACTCATTAGCTCAGGTTAGTTTCAGGGTAAACAAACCACTATTTACAACACTTCAATTTTGCATACTGCATTATTTAAGTAACCAAAACAAAAATTTGAATGAAATCGGTTTTGAAAGTTTTAAAAAAGGAACATCATCAAATTTACTGAAAAACAGACATTTAAACAGTTATTCTTTATGAAAAAAGTAGACTTTACGAACCTAACGGCAACAAATATGGGTGTTAGAAATGGTGTTTATAATCTCCTATAAATTCATCACTTCGAAATCCAATTAAACACGATCTTCGTATTTTCAGAAGACATATAGGTGGAAATGGTCATCGCAATTATTAATGGAGCTTAGCTTCAGAGGTGAGATATTCCCAACCAAGATACTAAATCACAATATATTATTCTCATAAATTCTAGACATGATCGTTTATGGGATTATATATATATATGTTTCATAAATATATTCATCTCAATAAAGCGATAGTTATTTTGAATAATCTGCCTTTATTCATATAAAATTAGTGATGAATCTATTAATTTATAACGTTCCGTTAAACTATTAGATTAGTAAAATTAACTATTTTAGTCAGATTTTTAAGGAAAAGACTGTTATAAAATAGTAATAAAAATATAGGATATGGATAGAGAAATGTAGTTTCATCCTTTGTTAAAACTACTACTTAGAAAAACTTGGAAAATTATATAGTTGTTATATAGTTAAACTTAGAAAATTATATAGTTGTCTTTAAAACGCAGAGTACTTCTTAAAATAAACTTATCGCATGAAAACATATTTATGTCCATGCACAAGTCTACAAGTTAGTTATACATCGCAAGCTATCTACAAGTTTTGTGCTATGCAGGGTGCTCCGTTATAACCACCCTGAAAGTACATTTTTAAAACCCTTGTAAAGTATTCATATAAGTATTTATACGAGGAAAAAAAACACAGACTATAACGAAGTATAATGAATCACTGTGTTATTTCCTTTTATGACCGGCGATGATCAGGTGAACCAATTCTATATTTATGACTATCAATGTTAATCTCCGTAGCCTTGTAATTTTGAACCCAATCCAGAAGACGAGGGAATTGAATCAAGCATTGGATCGAAATAGCCTGCCGGGAGGACTTTTTGAAGGTACTAATCTGCATTTGCGTTACGTGAGGGGGAAAACAGCGAAAACTTCCCACGGTTAGCCCGATGGTAGAATCTAATTAATGATCCGCCAACCACTTTTATGGGGATACGCGATTGTCAGAAACATCACCTCGTTTCACCAAGCGGCTAAATTAATTTCGATATTTTTAATCCCGTCTTCGTCATTAGTGATACGACAGTTTTTAATTACGTTTTTGTTTCATATTGCTTAAATACTAATTTGCACTCTCTTATGAGCATTTTTTTAAAAAATTCTTGTCGTGGATCCTCAAAATAAAATAAATGTAGTAAGGGTAGTCATTATGGACACTGTAAGTAAAATATTCAAAATTGGCTAATCAGGCTAATCCTGTAAGGCTTTCGTGGTTTATCTTTTCATGTAACGCAAATACGGGTTAGTTCTTACAGAAAATCCTCCACGAAGACAAATGTCTCTTAATACTTTATCCATGAGTTCCATTGTCTTTTGGATTGGGTTCAAAACTACCAGGCTACGGAGTTGAACATTAATAGTCGTAAACCCGTAAATTGGATCAGAGGTTCAACGTTGGTTATGAAATAAAAATAAAAATCCTTTTTTATAGTGTGCATTACAACATCTAGCTAAAACATGAATATTATAAATATTAAATTCACCTTGTCTAAGAGTTTGTGGGTTCGATCCCCGCCGGCGGAAGACTCCTTGTGTATTAAATGGTGACTGATGCACGTTAAATCTGTAGAGTCACAAAGTCCTCCATGTTCCCACAACAAATCAATACCTCTGGGGGTACTGATCCAGGAGTTTCCTTGTCTTCTGGATTGGTTGAAAATTACAAGGCTACGGAGTTGAACATTAGTAGTCGTAAACCCGAAATCTAGGCTGTTCAACGAAGGATATAAAATATTAAATTCACAGCAAACATAATGAAGGTAATAAATTTCTTTAAATAAATTATAACCACTTATTTTATGTAAAAACAATTTAAAATAATAAATGCGAGAATTCTTATCGTAGTAGTTTCGTGTTGGATATTGTACAAAGCAACAAGATAACGAACGCTATTCACTTAAACTAATAAAAAAGGTAAACCAGTTTAATGGCGTATGGAATTGCGTGTATTTATCATTTTAGCTAACTGTTTTGTTTATACTCTAAATTATATCCGCATATACTGAAAACTAACCTATATATCAAATCAACTACAACATCATTATATGGTGACAAAATAAATGCAAAGCTAAAAAAAAGGCGTCAGAAGTTAAAAATTAATATAAAACACCTGAATGAAATGCTTTTTTCGATTTTTAAAAATAGTATGTCTTTTTTTTTTTTTTTTTTTTTTTTTTTTTTTTTTTTTTTTACAGGCTCTCTAATATTTTGAAGAAAAAAATTCAACTCCTCATAAAAGCTGTAAACTTACGAACCATATCCGTTTTCAAGCGTTCACACTGAACGGCTTTTTTTTTTTAAATTTGTATAAATATTCAAACGCTTTAATTTTTTAAAAAAAAAAATATTTCGATTTTTAACAAATTTTCGCCACAAATATTGCTTGAAATTCTATAAAAGACGAATGTTAAAATAAGTAAAATAAAAAATAAAAAAAGGAAAGAAAAAATAAAGAGAATAATTTTATAATTTATATAAAAAAATGGATTTCTAAATTATATATCTTGAATTCGTCTCACTAACATTTGTTTGAAATTTTATATATGACCAAAAATTTTAAAAATTGAAATTATTTACTAAAAATTTTTTGCGTTGGATGTTAAAAAGTTGTCTTGATTAACATATCACTAAATTTTTAGTGTTTTCGGACATAAGCTATCTTTTACTATATAGTTCACAAAAAAATAATAAATAAATGAACAAATAAATAATTTTGTTTTTAGCATCTATAGCAAATTGTGAAATTGTAAAAACATTAAAAGTTTACATTTAAGAATTCAAAGTTTAATTTTCCTCATTAAACTTGAATTCATTGTAGCAATTATGAACTCCAATCATTTCCGAAAACATTAATTTAAATGCTAAAAATCACTTTTTTTTAATCTCCTGAATAGTTTTAAAAAATTTATTGAGTTTAGAGTCTGTTTTTAAACCAAACGATTCATTCTCCAAATTAATATTTCATTGATTTCTTTTAAAAACGATTTCTTTTAAAAACACGAGCAAATGTTTGGAACAGTTAAAAATAAATAAATAAATAAAGTCATCTTGACCACGGGAAGGCAGACGGCAGAATAGAAATTGATGGTGTGACTTCTCCCTCATTGGTCATTCCCCCAAAGTGACGTCATCGAGAGGGTTTTTTCTTTTTTCTCCTTTTTTATGATTTGATACATTCATGTCAAGCAGACGAACAAAAATTTTGTTTGCTTTAGGAACAACTTGCGAACAAGATTTTATTGTTTATTTATTTTAATTTTATTTATTTTTCTTATATTGAGTTTATTTTTGCGATTCGTTAAACAGTTTTTGAAGATAAAAAACTATTGTTTAAAAATGCAAGCTAAGTTAAACAATTATTTTAAAATAATTTACATTTAAAAAAAAACAAAAAAAACAGTGGTATTGAAAGATTTTTTCTTGTGTACAAGATTAGATTTTAAATGCTTTATCTGAAGCAAAAGGAAGTTATAATTATTTAGACATAAATTTCTTTTAAATATAATTTAATATGAAACTAAAGTTAGGAAAAAAACTTGGTTAAATTTTTTTAAAACATTTTCGCTTCAATTGTAAAAATAATAATACATTTATTGTTTTTTTTTTTAAATTTCACGGTCTCATTTCGTATATTCTACACATTTGTTTTTATAATTATTTAAAAGTATTATTTATTTTAATTTTCCTGAACCCGTTCGAACTTTTCAAATAAATAATTGTTTATATTTCTCGAGTTTGTTCGATGAACAACAAGGAAAACCGGGTAGCATAGATTCGAAAGCCTGTTGGAGTTAAATTGTTCGATTTAGAAACTGCCAGATTAAACCAAGATATTCATTGTTTATTTATATACAATACTAGTCTTCCCGGTCTTGGCCCACTAGTATGGTAAGACCGAGTACGTATGTTAACTCTATGGAATAATTGAGAAATTCTTAGAATTTCTGCTAAAGAGTAGGACCATTTTGATTTCATTTGACAATCTAAGAAAATTATGCGTGTAATTTAAATGTGATGTAGTCAAAGCAGTACTCAAGAAGGGGAAGAATAGGTCAGTTGTCCGTGGATCGGGGACAATTTGTGTTTTTACAAAAAATATAGTGTTTATTAATTAGCTTCTTTTTTTAAAGAAAAATTGAATAGAGTTTCTTTAAATTTATATAACAACTACAATTTTGTATAAAAAGTCTCCCTAAAATTCTACAAAATAAATAAAAAAACGACCTTTTTGCGCGTTGAGGAAGGAGCCTATAATAAATTTTGCAAAATATTTTTGACTTGGGTGTAGTCATCTTCTTCTTCTGCTGCACTGCAGCTTTCGTGAACCCAGCATCGACCTCCATTAAGGGGTTAGGGGCAAAACCGAGTAGTAACCCGGGAGTAGAGGTTATCGAAACGTAACAGAACAGTGCTATTATTGAGCAAAATCTTTATTGCCTATTTAGGTAAACAATTTTAGAAAACGTATAATAATGTCTAAACGTATATAAACGTCTGGACTAAATATAATTTTTATCACTGTAATAAATAAGGATAGTNTTTTAAAAAAAAAAATATTTCGATTTTTAACAAATTTTCGCCACAAATATTGCTTGAAATTTTATAAAAAACGAATGTTAAAATAAGTAAAATAAAGAATAAAAAGAGGAAAGAAAAAATAAAGAGAATAATTTTGTAATTTATATAAAAAATGGATTTCTAAATTATAACATATATCTTGAATTCGTCTCACTAACATTTGTTTGAAATTTTATGTATGACCAAATATTTTAAAAATTGAAATTATTTATTAAAAATGTTTTGCGAAAAACATTTTTAATTGCATGTTAAAAAGTTCTCTTGATTAACATATCACTAAATTTTTAGTGTTTTCGAACATAAGCTAACTTTTACTATATAGTTCACAAAAAAATTATAAATAAATGAACAAATAAATAATTTTGTTTTTAGCATCTATAACAAATAGCGAAATTTTAAACATTAAAAGTTTTCATTAAAGAATTTAAAGTTCCATTTTCCTCTTAAAACTTGAATTCATTGTAGCAATTATGAACCCCAGTTCATTTCTAAAAACATTAATTTAAATGCTAAAAACCACTTTTTTTAAATATCCTGGACAGTTTTAAAAAATGCATTGAGTCTGTTTTCGAACCAAACGATTCATTCTCTAAATTAATATTTCATTAATTTCTTTTAAAAACGATTTCTTTTAAAAACACGAGTAAATGTTTGAAACAGTTAAAAAAAAATAATAATAATAAATAAAGTCACCTTGACCACGAGAAAGCAGACGGCAGAATAGAAATTGATGGTGTGACTTCTCCCTCATTGGTCATTCCCCTAAAGTGACGTCATCGAGAGGTTTTTTTCTTTTTTCTCCTTTTTTATGATTTGATAAATTCATGTCAAGCAGACGAACAAAAATTTTGTTTGCTTTAGGAAAAACTTGCGAACAAGATTTTATTGTTTATTTATTTTAATTTTATTTATTTTTCTTTTATTGAGTTTATTTCTGCGATTCGTTAAACAGTTTTTGAAGATAAAAAATTATTCTTTAAAAATGCAAGCTAAGTTAAACAATGATTTTAAAATAATTTACATTTAAAAAAAAACAAAAACAGCTGTATTGAAAGATTTTTTCTTGCTTACAAGATTAGATTTTAAATGCTTTATCTGAAGCAATAGGAAGTTACAAGACATAAATTTCTTTTAAATATAATTTAATATGAAACTAAAGTTAGAAAAAAAACTTTAGTTAAACTAAGTGAAACTAAAGTTAGAAATTTTTTTTAAAACATTTTCGCTTCAATTGCAAAAATAATAGTATAATTATTGTTCTCGCAAATTTCATGGTCTCATTTTGTATATTCTACACATTTGTTTTTATAATTATTTAAAAGTATTATTTATTTTAATTTTCATGAACCCGTTCGAACTTTTCAAATAAATAATTGTTTATATTTCTCGAATTTATTCGATGAACAACAAGAAAAACCAGGTAGCATAGATTCGAAAGCCTGTTGGAGTTAAATTGTTCGATTTAGAAACTCTCAGATTTAACCAAGATATTAATTGTTTAGTTATATACAATACTAGTCTTCCCGGTCTTGGCCCACTAGTATGGTAAGACCGAGTACGTATGTTAACTCTATGGAATAATTGAGAAATTCTTAGAATTTCTGCTAAAGAGTAGGACCATTTTGATTTCATTTGACAATTTAAGAAAATTATGCGTGTAATTTAAATGTGATGTAGTCAAAGCCGTACTCAAGAAGGGGAAGAATAGGTCAGTTGTCCGTGGATCGGGGACAATTTGTGTTTTTACAAAAAATATAGTGTTTATTAATTAGCTTCTTTTTTTAAAGAAAAATTGAATGGAGTTTCTTTAAATTTATATAACAACTACAATTTTGTATAAAAAGTCTCCCTAAAATTCTACAAAATAAAAAAACGACCTTTTTGCGCGTTGAGGAAGGAGCCCGTAATAAATTTTGCAAAATATTTTTGACTTGGGTGTAGTCATCTTCTTCTTCTGCTGCACTGCAGCTTTCGTGAACCCAGCATCGACCTCCATTAAGGGGTTAGGGGCAAAACCGAGTAGTACCCCGAGAGTAAAGGTTATCGAAACGTAACAGAACAGTGACATTATTGAGCAAAATCTTTATTGCCTATTTAGGTAAAAATTTTTAGAAAACGTATAATAATGTCTAAGCGTATATAAACGTATAAAACGTATATAAACGTCTGGACTAAATATAATTTTTATCACTGTAATGATCAATAAATAAGGATAGTTAAATAAGGATAATAAAAGTCACACACAACCACAAACCCGTTTATAGGGCGGGTCACATTCACATAATCATGCACACAAAGGAGAAAGGACATAAAACAGAGAGAGAGCGAGACGAAGAAACATCCATGCCCTGAGCAGGATTCGAACCCATGGCCATCGGCTCCGCAGGCACGTTAACCACTCGGCCACCTGGTCGGCAGACAACAGAACTAATTCTCGACAAAATCAAGATACCCGGTTTCATTCCACAATCCGATCTTACCGGACTGTAAATCAATTGAACCTTATTTTATTTTATATCCGGTGTTAAACAGCCGACCCATATGCAGGGCCCGACTTAGAGTAATTGGGGCCCGGGGCAAATATTCTTTGGGGCCCCACTCTGTTTCACTATTTCAGTAATGAAGGTATTTAATATGGATGGATTAAAGATATTTAATTTTGAGGTATTTAAATTTTTCACCTCATTATAGATAAGAAAATTGACCGGAACCTAAAATAGCTATGAAGTCCCACCCCCTCCAGTGGTCAGAAAAAATATCGTTCTATCCATTTGATTGATTTTCTGATAATTCTATGTCCATCATGCCAAATGCAGTTTTCTGATTGTTGACTTTGTCATCTAGCAGCGAAAAATTCATATCCTTGCTGACATTAGGGCTAAATTTACGAAATTACGATGGCTCGATAAAGTCAATCAGAAGCCTGTATTTTTGTAAACATATCGCATTTTGCTGTATGGAAAAATACAGGCTTTTGATTGGCCAAATTTGTCAATCTTAATTGCGAAAATTTAGCTGAATTCCGCCTTAGAAAGCCATGGATTTAAGAAATATAGATTGTGTTCATACTATAGATAAATGAAGTAGCTAACATAAAACTGACGGATTTTACACTGTACTGATATTTTGCTTTAAAAAAAGTTCCTTAAAGAATGTAACGCAAAATAATCGATTTGGTGGCCCCCTCTAATGTGTGGGACCGGGGCAACTGCCCCGTATACCCCTGCCTTAGTCAGGCTCTGCCCATATGGGATTTATGGCTTTATCAAATCCTTTCAACTTTAAACTCAACACAGAAGACAGAGGAACTAATGAGTCAAGTAGTGGGACAAACTCATTTTTGGTGAGGAGAGTGGAATGAACCTAAATTTAAAAATTCCTCAGGTTAGTCCTACCCTACGGCATTAGGACTCAAACCCATGACCCGTTTACCACTGGGCTCTTACGTAAGCACAGTAATCGGTGAGAGCTGGTAGTAGTATATGAATTAACTAGTCGTCGCCGGAATTTAATTAGCTATAGAATAATCAGCTTTTTTTGAACATTAGGATCATCAGCTTTTAGGAAATATTAAGAAGCTGTTTGCATATTACGTTGAAATATATTATATTTTTAATTGAAAAATCACCTTAAAAGAATACAGTTTCTATATTTACAATCAAACTTGACATGTTTTTAATCCCAAAATATAAATTACTTTCAAAAATATCATTTAATATGTCCTTATATCTGGAAAATAATTGTCGATGATGCCACTTAGCATATTTTGAAACCTGGAAACTGATTGCTTCCCAAAATATCACATAACAAATTTTTAACCCAACATATTCACTGCTTTCAATTTCACCTAATTAAAATCAGGAAAATTAATAGCTTCTCAAAATGTCATTTGATTCGTTTTTTTACGGTAATTATTACTTTAAAAATTATACTGTAAATCAGATTTTTTTGTTCTGTATCATAATCCGATAAGAATTGATTTTACGGAAAAAAGTATCACCACCCTGAGTGTTTGTACTTTTTACTGTAATTTGACCCGGAGTTTTTTACAGTAGATTTATTGCTTCCAATTAATATCCAGAAATTTACTTATCACACAACATGATCTTCAATAAATTTTTTCATTTATACCACCAACTTTAAATGGCGTAGCAATGGTTATAATTTTGCATTCTGCCCATCTGCTTAATTTATTAACCTAACTTTAATTTGTTGTTCTGAATGAAAAGTATTGACTAATTCAGAAATAAACAACTAAAATCGCTATTGATGTCATTAATTTATTGAAAGTTAGACAGATATTTATTATTAAATTAAATTTACAATAAATCTATATCTGGCCTGATGCATATTAAGTAGCGCTTTTATTGACCGAGGCTCTGACTTTGATCAATGGAGAACGTCAATTGTTTGATTGATGTTTTGAACAATGCAAGGTTAGCAGTAATTTCAATAGGGAATTGCTGTGCGCGGCGCTTAAAGAATTCTTTACGAAAAGTTTTACGTTTCATATGATGTCTTATAATTTTTTTTTCGGAGTGATTTATGGACTTAGTTATAACTAATTTCTGTTGTGGCTTTTTTATCTTCTTAAAATGAAATTAAATGATCATTCATTTTTTTTTTCGTTAAATTTATTTTGGCAAAAAGTAAGTAAAATAAAAAATTCCGACTATCTTACCCTCACAATAAGTAAAAAGAATTAAATTCTTCATAAACTCAATTTTTATTACATTCATATACATTTGATTTTTGACATTTGTATTCTTTTAGAAATTCATTTTAGAACAGTATGTTTAATTCTGAAACTATCCATTTTGCACTGAATCTTTAAAATATTAATAATAATGATGTAATATTAATATAGTAATAATAATTATGTAATATTAATAAACTAATAATAATAATGTAATATTAATAAAGTAGTAATAATAATGTAGTAATAATATCAACAATAATATTATAATAATTATGTATTAATAAAGTAATAATAATAGCAATGCAAGCTAACATTAGAATTAGGGGAGTTTTTTTCTTTAAATCGACGTAATTTAACTAATAAAAAAAGTTAGGTCATAGCCACCAGAATATGGTAACATTTACAGGACACTATGGTAACACTGAAAAACTCGATAATTTTTACCTAAGCGCTTTGGTAAAACTATTGATGAAATATGGGCTTATAATATGTGATAAAATTTGGTAAATGTGGTAATTTTACATTAGTACTTTAGAGCATGATATAAAATTCACTTAATTCTTTTTAGTTTTGTATTTTTTACTAAATATGTGGTAATAAGAAATATAATTTTAAAAACCAGAATCTCCGGTAAACCTTTACCATATGAAAGGAAAAATTACCAAATGGATGGTTAAAATACAGTATAATTTACGTTTATTAAACAGAATTATGTATTTTTTTTTACAAGAAATGTCTTATTTAAATGTCTAATCATATTAGTTAGAATTGTATCATATAGTTAATTATTTAAGAATTTTAAAATTTTCTTTTCCACTATATCCCGTGATTTTGTCTCCTGTCTGCTTAAGTGTGCAACCCGCTCTTTTTCTGTTTTAGGTTTCATTTCGGCTTTTTCAAGATGTTTAATTGTTTATTTAAATCTGGGTGTAATAGCTGGTTATAACTGTCCTGCGAAATATACATACATGATTTTTCGCGTGCTTTTCTCAACGCGCAACATTTTGCGTATAAACCGTATGCTGTGTTATTTGCTACAAANAAAAAAAAAAAAAAAAAAAAAAAAAAAAAAAACAATTTTACGTTTGGTGCTAAGATAGATATGCGCGAATTTAGTGCCACGTCATTTCTAATTATTTTGCATATTTTCATTAGTACGTTTAACGTTTGTGTATAATAAAATAAATTTTAATTTAACTGAGATAAATTTGTTTACATGATTATTTTTCAATTTCAGTTTTCCGACAACCTTCCTTTATGATCTAGTTCTATATTGAAAAAACGAAGAGTTTTTTACAAAATAAAAATTTTGTACATTTTAACGCTAAAATATTTGTAGATTTGAAATGCGCTGGGCCCGCACTGAGTATTCGCTACCTCGCTAAATGCGATAAAGTCGCAAATTTGGCGAATAAAATTGTGTTTTGGTGGAAGTATTGACCAATGATTTTTTCCACTGGAAAGAAAAATTTATTATTAATTCGATCTTTAAAGCTATATCAAAATGATTTTTTCTAAACAAATCATTATTTCTTATTAGTTTACAATAATATTCGGTAGATGCAACGCTTAACCAATTAGAATTGGGTCCAAATAATGTACTGCAACCAAGGCCGGATTAACCATTAAGCACACTAAGCACGTGCTTAGGGCACCAGAGGATAGGGGGGCACCACAAAGCCTAACTAAATGTTCGCAGTACATATTTCTTTTTTTTGAAACATTGATAATAAATTTATTATTTTGAGCTTCCTTTTTAAGAGTAGATAACAACCATTTCGAAGTACGAAATTTCACATAATAAAAGAAGAAAAAAAACGAAAGATGTTTTGTATCAAAAATTTTCGGTCTTATAATGAAATTAGGTAGTGAATTTCTATGCGATAAAAGCTCTATTTATTTATCCATTACAATGATTCCATAACATACTGCTACGATTCATGTTTACAGAATATTTTTCGCAGTTGTTGTTAGTTAATACTCTGGCAATTTGATATTTTTATGAAAAAAAATTTAATTTACAAAATTTTGATGCAATGGTTTGATGATGTAAAAAATGTGATTTTTCATGTGAAAAAAAATCTATGTTGTGCATGTTTGCAGTTTTGCGCGTGTTTTTGTTTATACTACATAAAATATTTGCTTATACTATATTTTTAATTATATTCTCATTGCAACTGGAAAAGAAGTCATCAAATTACGTAAAGGTTGTGTTGCAAAAATTTATTTCAAAAATTTACGTCAAATAATTTTTTTTATTCACTAAATTAAGAAAAAGGAGCTGTGTTTAAGTATCATTTTTCGAAATTTCTTTGTGGAGGAGAGGTTAAATTTGCGAAAAATATGACCACACACTTCGCATCACTTATGATTTTTTTAATCTATATATATCGAATATCGAAATTAGATTTTAAGATTTAAAATATATAGTACTACGAAATATGAATCCAAGCAGCTAGTTTTTGAATAAGGAAAGAATTATAGGTTCCTTAGTCCATAGAGTCTTGTATAAATACAAATGTTATAAAAGTTGAGCACAAAAGATGTGCAAATTCTCAATGTGAACCGGATGTTCGTTGACGGTGAAAAATACGTTAAGAAGAGTACCCATTAAAACTAATTTAATTTTGAAAGCAAATGTAAGAAATAAGTAGCAATAAAATCAAATTTTCAATCATTGAATTTTGTTTAGTGCAAGTTAACTATATTTTGTGCATCTTATAACGAAATTTGTAAAAATTATAATTAAGAAATAAGAAAAGTACTGAAAATTTCAAATTAAAAATAAATAGCAGATTTAAGAAAGATATTTTTATTAATTGAATTTTAAAATATGTTTAATAACTAATAAGGAAAGTCCTTAGATTATGATATTGATTATATATATATACAATATATGTGTGTAATTTCATCAACTTTTATTATGATGATAATTTGAACGTGTAAATATTTTAAATATAATAATATTATTTCTGTCACTAAAAGAAAATTTAATGATTGTGCTTAATTTTTACTTGTAGCTCGTGTGTAAATCAGATTGAAATAAATAAATAATTAGTTAAGGTATTTCCATTATTCATTTAACTTTTTCTTAAAATAAAAATTGATCATTCGGCATAAACGAGTGGAAAAAATATTGTTGTTCCCAGTTATTTTATTATAAGCAACAGACTTCTGGGAAACGTGCCTATAACAAACCTTCCCGACGTAAAGCAACAAAAGCTGTATATTGCCAGCATTCGATTCCATGAATTCGAAGGTTCCTGAAAAGGACCACCGTGATTGTCACCAACATATGTGTTAGAATACAAAGCTAAGTTTTCTGAGAAGAAACACTTTTAGGACAAGACAAGTGTAACCAATTGATTTACTACAGACAGAAAACATCCTTTCATCTCAAATATCTTTATCATATCTTAAGACATAATTTTTAACCAATAACATTACTTATGCGTCAATCAGTAACTAATTTCTCGTATTTATACACCCCCGTGTATACGTGAATACACAGAACGTGAGAGCACTGAATCCTACATGAATGCACAGAAAAAGTTTATTCTACTAAAACATTATTCTAAATTATTGCTTTTGAAAGCATGCTGTAATAGTGTAAAGCTGATGTTGCTTCAGGTAGTAGCTAAGCCCTTCAAATAATTTTATCAATAATTATTATTTATCGATCAATATTGATTGTGTCTAAATCAATATAAGTGAAGAGTTTAATTTTCCTAAAGAATTATTATATTTTAATAATAAAAAATTAATTAAACTTAAATATAAAAATAATATTACAATTATTAAAAATTATATAATTTTTTTTTTTTTACATTTTAAGCATTTTATTACACAATAATACTCAAAAGTAATAAAAACAAATTTCAAGTTTTTGTTAAAAATACAATGTGACGCATTTTTCAAGAGGGGATGATGCCGTATTATAAGTTTTAAGAAGTAATTAAATTTTTTAAATGATTGATCTTATCGAAATAAATTTCATTCTATGACGTTGTAATTAAAATAGTTATTCGATTTAAAATAAAAATTTTAGGTAACAATGCTCAAATTTTACTTCGATTTATTTTACGAATTTGTCTTTAAATGTTATAAAGAATATGTAAAATATTTAGTACATAAAATTTTAGTAGGCAAAATAGATTTTAGTAGATTTAAGATAAATGTTGGTTTAATAAAATTACATACAATATTTCTGTTTATGTTTCTAAGGATTATATTTTTCCAAACCTAAAATTATTTTCTATAAAACTAATGTGATATTATGTTCGCGTATGCATACAGGAATAAAAAATAACGTAACACAAAAAAAGTGAATAAATTAAGAATGATTGTTTGTTCTTTTCTACTGATTATTATTTAAGTTTAGTTTTTATATTATATTCATTGTTGCTATACTTATGTTTTTGTTTTGTATAATAAAAAAACGAATGTTCCGAATTTGTAAATGAAAATCTGATCATTGATTTATGCATTTATTTACTTATTGAGGACAGAGTTTTTATTTACTGTAACAGCTTTCTCAGACCAAAGTTAGTGCTATCACTTATGAGAGTTTTAAGTACAGGTTTAATGCAGTAGTTTTAAGTGATTTCTATCATTTTTTCTAAAAGGTCAATTTTTTACTAGTCAAATTAAGATTTAATTGATAGTTATTTATTGCTCTTAAGCTCTTCTGTACCTTTGACAGGTCAACTAACTACGAGAATGTTCAAAATATTAAACAAAATAGTAATAATTCTATTAGATAATTAGTTCTGTTTTCCACTGATGCAATCTAGAGTGAGTTGTTATTATGAAATAAGTTCATTTCTGATTTTTAATCCAGATTTTATGGGATCATTTAAGATAATTGTTGCATTTATAAAATTACTCATTACCATTTTTTCCCTTCATTTCTCTTCCTATCATTATTAATATATTAGGTTTAATAAGGAAAAAGGAATAGTAAAAAGCATTATTATTTGTATAAGTTGTGTGTTATTATATACAGTGCGTAAAATTAAAAAAAAATAAAAAACCTGAATAACTCTTGATTTAATGATCGGATTCTAACTTACTAGATCTCAATCTAAATGGTTTGAGGGCCAAACTTAAAATATGCTAATTAGTTGGTGCAGAAGATATTTTTTTAAGTTATGAAATCGGGCAAACGTGCTTCCTCTACCTACATATGTATATGTTGTTGTTGTTGAATTTAGATATTTGTCTCTCAAAATATGAATGGTATTCACAATATGGAAATTAAGATCCCAAAAGTTTTTTCAAGTTGAAAGTTTGGGCTCCTTTATTTAATTGCAGTTTTCATGCATTTCGCCATGTCTCGAGAACTTTTGAAACGAATTGAAAAATTTTTGCACTTAATAATAAAATTCATTAACCTAAAAATAATTCCCTGTCAAAAATATTTTGTTTAAAATTATTTATTATTAATAGTCGGAACAATTTTGAATTCAAAAATATACAAATTATTACATAATTTTGAAGATTATTAATTTAAATAGTAAAATACAAAAATTGTCGAAAAGTTCTTGAGAAATTAAATGTTAAATATATAACTTTTTTTAAAATTGAAAGATTCTGGTTTATTTGATTGATTTAGTACAGATTAAATTTTATATTTTGTCATTTAAAATGACATTTGTTAAATTTTCAATTTAAAGTACTTTCGACTATTCTTTTAATAAATAAAATAATATAAAATGATTAATGCTTCTTTCAAATTATTTTTGACAAGGAACTATTTTTAGGTAAATGAATTTTATTATTGTGTGCTAAAATTTTTTAGTTCGTTTGAAAAATTCTCGAGATATGGTCATTTATTTCGAGAGTTAAGAATTCGAATCAATTGAAAAAAAAAGGTATGCTTTTTTAGAAAAAGTACGTGTCTGTTTTTCTAATTTAAGGTATTTTGAGTCTTAGTAAATAAAAGTTCAAACTTTCGATCATAAGTTATTCAAAGTGTTTGCTTTTTTGCACATACACACAAACATAAGTTATTTTTTTAATATTAATTGAAAAGTTTTCAATTGATTATATTATTTAAAAAAAAATTTTTTGATTTAATTTGAATAAATATTTTTTTTTACAAGAAAAATTTGATTTTATATTTTGAATTAANCCATTTAACTTGTACCTTGTACCCAGAACAGAAATTTTCGTTTGAAAAAAAAAATTGGATAAAAGACACTGACACAAAAAGGCAACTGCCAGCAATTTGCATCAGATGTCCTTAATAGCAATGTCGGCTTTGAAGTTTAAATTGTCTGCCTTAGGCTTCACTTAAATTTACTTAGCAATTCCAGAGATACGTAAATTACTTTTCAAATGACTTCTTTTACTTCATTTTTGATTGACAACTTCAAAAATTCTGTCTCTAAAAAAAAAAACTAGTTTCTATCAGAATCTTCTTTTCGAAGTTCAAAGACCGACAATCGAAAACATAAAAAAGAAAGAGAAAAAAATTATATCAGAAGTATGCCTCAAGTATGCGTCCTTGAACGACCTTTCCTTGACCTTGCAGGGAAGTCATAGAACAAGTTAAACAATTCCTTGATGATTTGGCGATGATACATTCGCCATTGGCCTCTCATAACAAAAGGAAACGCAGGACCAGCTGACCCACTTTGCGCCAACGCATGTTAAGTTGCATTTTTCCAACTCATCAACTTATTCAGTGTCTTTAAAGTTTAAAAAAATATAGTGTATTTGATCGTACTGTACTCACATTAATGTCATTCTAATGTGGTTGAGAGTTTTTTTTTCTTTTTTTCTCAAAATGGGCTAACGATGAAATGATTGCTTAAATCAGGGTTACAGTTTAAAAATTCCTACAAATGATTTATCGTTATCACAGAACATGGTTTTAGTATATAGTTTACTTAATTTTACATCAAATTTACGAACATGGAATGTTTTGGTTAAAAAAAAAGCGGTGTCAATTTACTCAAGATGGTTAAGAAAAAAATATACAGGATCATTTCAACTGATGATTGACATTTAAAAGGACATAAATAAATACTTAAGAAATGTATAAAAAGAAATAAAAATATAGAATACATACCATTTACAGGTATGTTTGGAAAAAAAAACCATTTAAATCAGTTTTTGATTGAAGCGGTCATGGATTTCCAACAAGTTGACTCCAAAAATATCTATTTTTATAAATTTCAACACGCATATTAAAAAAATTACACTAGGGTACAAATTGCATTTATACAAATACTTGATCTTTCCTAATTAGAGCGTGGATATTTCAAATTTGAAATTAGTCTTGTTCCTAAAGCTACAGATTTTTCTTTAATGTTATTTTTAATCTATTTTTTTTGCCAAAATGTACAAATTTAAAAATATGTACCAGGGGGTCGTGTAAATTTTGTGACAAATTTCTGAGGGAGTTAGTACACATCATCAGGATTAAAATTACATATGAACCTATGACTGGAAATGACAACGTAAGCGTTGAGATCGTTTCCTTATTATGACCTGTTTAAAAATTATCGAAGAAACAGTTCATAATGGGGAGAAGCACCCGTAGCGGCTTATGACGACATTTGGCTCCTATACAATTTTAGTCCCAATAACGTGCCTGAACTCCCCTAAAAATTTTTCCCAACATTTATTCGACCCCTTTCATATATATCATTTTTAAACTAGTATCTTTCGACAAAAGATGAACTAAAAATGTCATTTAAAGAAAAAGTGAAGTTTAAGAGAAAGAAACTGATTGCTGATTCAGTGACATAAACAGTGACAAGATCAGTCAAAAAATATCATACAACGGAAAAACTGAAAAAAAATATATAAATTGTTCGTTAGTGTTATTTATGATACAAAATCAACAGAAAAAATATAAAACTTTCGAAAAAAGATCTGAATTGTACAAAAATCTCTCTCTCAAATTTGTTATTTAATAAACTTTTAATAATAATTAATAAATTGCTTTAACAATATTTTTAAAAAAATTTTAAAAATTTGTTAATTTAATAAATGATTTTTACTGAATTTTTAGGTTACAGTATTACTTCACAAACGCGTTTATATTACTTAAAAACACTTAATAAATATGTCTTTTGGTAGGTTTCTATAGCAACCCCCCTCTGCGCAGAACAAGCTCGCATAGACCAACAGCGCGCACTTGTTAGCGATGTTATGATACGAACGAAGAATGTTGTTCTAAGAAATGTTTTTCTCTTAATACGTATTTTTTTTTGCTCAGTATTCTTTCGTCTTATTTTATTAAGAAATACCACTAATTTGTGTGCTTACGACCACTGAAAATTCACCACATCATTATCGAAAAAGAACCCGGCAGCTATATTTGTGAATCGCTGATAATTGGCTGAGCTAAAATTAATATAGAGTTGAACGCAAATTCGACTTTTCCATAATGGATTCAATTAATGAATTACTCTCGATGATGGGGCGAATTTTTTTTTTCAAATCTAATTCTTGGTGTTTGAACAAAAGATAATTTCTATAAATTTAATGTATTAGTATAAAGTTTTAATTTAAATATATTTTAGAGAAAAATTAGTAATCAAACCTTGATCTGCAAGTAGCGATTATGCACGTTTTTTTTTATTTATTCATATTCTTTGCCCTCTAAATTTAAATTTTTTTATTATTTGTTTATCGCATCCTGTATTTTAATAAACAAAACAACAAGAAAAAACTCCTTTCTGAATAAATTACCCGTAAATAATTAAACGAATGCGGAAAAACGAGCATGGTCCGGATATCAGTATCTTCTTTCACCAGAGCAACAGGTCACTAGAGTGTCTGATGAAAAACAAGATGGACTTCATTTAACTTGCATAATTAACTATCATCGAGTTAGGATGCATAGTTGTCGCCAGAATTTTTATTTTTGTCGCCTTCATCTTTCACGCTACATCTGTCAAGGTGAACGCCAAACATTGTTGCCAAAGGTCCAGAAATCGTTCTGGCTTATTTCCTGTTATACTTCCTAATAGCTAACTTAAATTAACTGTTATAATAACAGCCTTCCATCAAGAGTGGGCTCTTCATGTTTATTCAGTGCGTTCTATTTTATTCTGTTTAAATTTGACTCCTCCGAGGGCTCTTAGAATTAGTTAATGAAAGTATTTTCTAGTCAAAATTTAGGTCGTGGTTAAATGTAATTAAAACATTGTTTAAGCTTTTTTAAAAACCATTATTCAATGTCTACTTTGAATCTGCAGCTGAATATAACTTTTGCAGATAAACTTATTGGCGGTTAAATTAAAAAGAAATTATTCATGAATAATGAAAAAGAAATACTTTTTATAATTCATGATGAATTTAGAAATTCGTAAATTACTGAATAGTAAAATAATTTACTTCTTTGGAATTCATGTAAATATTTTAAATTCGCAAATAACAGAAAAGTAACTTTGATTATTCCTTATAATTCACATAGAATTCTTTAAAACTCACTGTTTTAACGATATAATTTGAAAGTAACTGAAAGGTAAAATAATTAAAAATTTTCTTCATTATTCAAGCAATTATTTTTTGAAGAATTCATAATCAAATGGTAATATAGGTTGTGCTACCATTTGATTATGGTTACAAATGGTTAGAATTCATATAGAATTCTTTAAAACTCACTGTTTTAATGATATAATTTGAAGGCAACATAATTTAAATTTTCTTTATTATCCTAGCAATTATTTTTGAAGAATTTATAATATTAACATAACCATATCTTTCATTGAAATTCATCTAAATCATTTCGAGAAAATCTACAAACAGCCGAATGGTTACATAATTATTATTCTTTTTCTAGAATACAAACAATCAGATTTGAAGAGAATTCATAAACAATCGAATGGTATTACAATTCACACGCTGCAAAAAAAAAATTTTTTTTTCTTCAAAATTGAGCAAAAATATTTTAAAATATAGCTTCAAAACAAATAATAATCGAATTTCAAAACCCTATGATTCATTATTGAGTATATTGACCGGCTCAAAATTGAAACAGCTTGAAAATTTGTCTTTATTTGTAAATAAACATGGCGGCAATATAGAAAAGTGTTGATTACCAATCTGAAAACATTCTTTATTTGTAAATAAACATGGCGGCAATGTAGAAAAGTGTTGATTACCAATCTGAAAACATTCTTTATTTGTAAATAAATATGGCGGCAATGCAGAAAAGCGTTGATTACCAATCTGAAAACATTCTTTATTTGTAAATAAACATGGCGGCAATGCAGAAAAGTGTTGATTACCAATCTGAAAACATTCTTTATTTGTAAGTAAACATGGCGGCAATGTAGAAAAGTGTTGATTACCAATCTGAAAACATTCTTAATTTGTAAATAAACATGGCGGCAATATAGAAAAGTGTTAATTACCAATCTGAAAACTTTCTTTACTTGTGAAATAAATTTGTAATGAATTTAAGTGCAGTAAAATTGAAGCTAATTCGAAATTTCTTTTCGAATATTTGATCGTTATAAACTAATAAAGTAAGAACTTCATCACATTTAAGGTTGATGTGTCATTTTGTCATGATATGTCCTTCTTGAGACTATTTAATTTTGAGCATGCCTCTATACTAAATGACTACAAGCGTTTTCAAACTCAACTCAACTATATTTTGGAGCAATTTTGAGATATTTTTGCTCATTTTTTTGTACCTTCCTTTTGAAATGTTACAAATAATGTAGAAAATTTTTTTAAGCTAAATGCTAACATTATTTATATCTTTTTTCTTTAAAAAAAAATCAAACACGAATTTTTATAGAGAATTCATAAACAATCGAATGATATTGTAATTTATAACTTTCTTTAGAATTCTTACAAATCATATAGAGAAATTTTTTAAACTAAATGGTAACATTATTTATATCCTTCTTTAGAATTCAAGCAAGCATATTTAAAAACAATTCATAAGCAATAGAAGGATACTGTAATTTATAAATTTCTTACGAATTCCTCAAATTATATAGAGAAATTTTTTTTTAAACTAAATGATAGCATTATTTATATTCTTCTTTTGAATTCACGCAATCATTTCGGGATAATTCATAAACAGCATGGTAACGTCATTCATTTTTTCACTAGGAATGTATCGATAATAATAATAGATATTTGGAATGATCTATGTTTTATGACAATCAAAGTCTATTTATCAGTTTCTAATAAATGAACTTTTATTCTAGTACGTCAATAAGTGTTTTACTCCTCTTTCTTTAAAAAAAAAATCTCTTTTCAAAAATTAATAAATGAGTGAAATTACTCTTAAATTATTATTATTATTATCTTTTTTTGGATAACGCTATTGAGAGCCAAATAAAATTATAAAAAGCAGGAGGTGTAGGATTTTTTTTTTCTAACAGGAATTACCACACAGGGAAAACTGCCGTTTTTTCTGGTTCTCTGCATCAATCAAAACAGCTCTATTGTCCGCAATCAAAAATGCATTTAAATAAATAGGAAATTGCACAATGCGCTTTATTTCAATAAAATTAAACATTATTATTTAATCAGAGATACACTTTAACTAATAAAACTTATAAGCTAGTACAGATTCGCGTCAATACTTTTTCAACATCTTTTTTATAATAATAAAAAACGAAATTTACGATATTTCTTAAGTTGAACTGAAGGTTCAAATTTTTATGGCAATCAAAGCCTATTAATCAGTTTCCAATAAATGAACTTTTATTCTAGTACGTTAATAAGTGTTTTACTCTTCTTTCCTTAAAAAAAAATCTCTTTTCAAAAAGTAATAAAGGAGTGAAATTACTCTTAACATATTATTATTATTATTATTTTTTGGATAACGCTATTCAGAGCCAAATAAAATTATAAATAGCGGGAGGTGTAGAACTTTTTTTCCTAATAGGAATTACCACACAGGGAAAACAATCTTTTTTTTTTTGTTTCTCTGCATTAACCGAATCAGCTCTATTGTCCACAATCAAAACTGCATTTTAATAAACTGGAAATTTTGCACTTGCACCTAGCGTTTTATTTCAATAAAATTAAACACTATTTTTTGATCAGATACACTTTAACTAATAAATCTTGTAAGCTAGTGCATATTCACGTAGGTCAATACTTTTTCAACAACTTTTCTATAATAAAAAAAAACAACATTTACGATATTTCTTAAGTTGAACCGAAGGTTAGAATTTTTTTAAAATTCTTACAAATAAAACCCAACTCTAATAGAAAGTTTACATCTAAAAACAAATTTTATCTTTTACCATTATCAAACTGTTCTAACCACTGAAACAATAGCGCATTTTATTACGCAATTAATATCTTTGAAATTCAAGGCGAAATTGAATAACAAAAATATTTTTTTTATTAATATAAACAATTTCCGTGTTTAGTTATGTGTGTAATTAAAAATATAACTACCCAATAAAAACCTAAACTTCTTGTATAAAAAAATATATATCTGCTCATCTTTAAGAACGCCTACAATTGTCTTACGGAGACATGAATAGCTTTCCTGCAATTACTTAGGGCTTAGCATTAACTTTTTTTTTTACGGTCTTTCCATTCATATTCTTATAATTACCAATTACAAGGTCACTACTCATTCTTCAACAAATGTCAAGTTCCGGATCCCTGCATCAGAATGATGACGTCACAACTTCTTCAACCAAAAGATGAGCTTAGGGTCTTGAATGTCGTCTCCGTTAAGGTCATATTCTCAAACACTAAAAAGAGATTTTTTAAAGTCTCTCTTTGTCGAGAATATTGAAGGATGTTTGATTTTTTTAAAAAGTCTTTTTCAAATGCCGTTCGTAAACACAGGAAATAAACGCCTTCGAAAACGCTTGAATGAACTCTTTGTAGTCAATGAAAAGTAAATTTTATTTTCCAATTTAGAATCGAGTGAAACTGTTATTTTACTCTCTCGAGTAAAGGATGGCCATTTAAGTAGGCTTATTGAAAAATGTATGGGTATTCAGGCTATATTGAGCTGCCTCACAGAACATTCAAACCCTTCTTGCCATAGTTCTAAAGTAAAATAATTATTACAATTACAGTTTAAAAGTAAAACATTTGATTTAACTGTTCTTGCATTCGGGTATTTACACTTCCAGAAGAAGACCACAAATACCTGCTCATGTGACATATGACGTCAGCTGATTGTTTATCAGTAAAATGGAGGGTTAAAGTTGAGCTAAGTTTCGCCACATAAGTTAGAATGTTAATTAACGTGAAGTTAATTAAGTACAGTGCCGGTATCGAATTTATTGAAATATAATTCTTTCTCTTTTAAGTCTTTAATCATCGTAATTTTATTCACGATCCGGCTTTCATGATGCCAACACAAGTGGCACATCAGGAAAATGACACTGACTAAAATTAAAATCGTTCTTGAAAAATAATGTACCTTCGATAACATTTTGAAGTCAATGGAAGTAACCCCTAAGAACAACCAACCTCTTATAACGACCATTTTACTGTGTAACAAAGAGTAGTCGTTCTCGAGAGATTTTACTTTATTATATAAAAGTGGCGGTTATTTGGCTATTATCAGAAATGGCTTTATTTCGATGGGATACTTTTCCCCCTCCTTTTTAATTACTCGATTTTTTCCTCACCAGGTGGCGCAAGGAATGTGTTATTCCTAGTAAATATGCGTTTGAATATCAACTTACTCAATATACATATTTGGTTCACATTGGTTTTCTTTCCGCCAAATTATAGTACAAAGCTTTATTTAAGTGGGACACACTGTAAGAAGATAAGTAATATTTAAGTATTTAACAGAATAATTCTGTATGATTTATCTTACTCTCTCTCTCTCTAAATTGCAGTTTGTATCTCATCTTAGAAATGTATCTAATACTTTTATGAAGTCAATTCTTAGGCGGTACTTTAAAAACACTCTCGGGCAAAGGAGTTTAAGTTCTCCTCCCTCAAGAGAAAATAGCTAATTTCAAAACGATACAGCGTAAAATCGAATAAGATTTTTGACACTGAAAAGAAGACTTGTGTTGAATTGCCCACCGTCTGGATCTTTTCCAAATAGCACGGTCATAAAACTGGTAATTAAGAAAGGCAGTTTTCACAAACACGAAATAAAGACAGAAACTATAAATGAAAAGTTAAAGGGAAAAACATTAGTTTCAGTAACTCTATACCTTGGTTAAAAGAAACACTTTGAAATATAATTGAGTTAGACTCAATTCGACTCAATCGTTACAATCTTATCCTCAATTTATTAAAATTTGTTAATTTTTACACAATTTACAGACTGAAGTAGACAGGTCAGTGCCATATATTTCACAAAACATTGCAAAAAAAGCATCATTTTATGAATATTTTTTCGATCGACTTGATCTTTGATTTCTTCGATTAAACTATAGTTATTTTCCAGAAGATGGCACGATTTTTATTCAAAATCTGAGGAATCATGCACGAATCATTCAAAATCTAAGATGTTGCGTAGCCAAAAGTGCCAAGTTCAAAATTAAAAGGTTTAAAAAACTTAAGGAAATGACAAATTTATCTATGTGCTTCAATATTTTTTTTTACCAAAATTATTTCAAGTTTATATTTACATGTATATATATGGGTGATTCTTTGGAAACATGACAATTCGGACCAAAGAATTTTTTCCAATTGAAATTCTTCAAAATAATCTCCATTTTTTTGTATACTTATTTAGTTACATTCATTAATATCTTTCAGACAGCAGTGTAGTTTATTGACATTTGTTCAAGAAAAAAAATAGAAATTCACCAAATCTTGAACACCAGAAAAATGACGTATTAGTTTAGAAGTTTAAAAAACAGTCATTTTAAGCTAATTGTAAGTAACTTAAGCCTTTATGTTAGATGAACCATAAATTGCTTAAATTAATTCTTTTTATCCACTGTAGAAAGAATCAAAAATGTTTTTGTTGCTGATATGCACAGAATAAAATTGTGTATAATAATCAATGATTAAATAAAAAAAAATAACTTTGATTGCATTCACACATATTAAAATGTTACATAAATTTGGTATTAGGTTAATATTTGCCTTCTCTCCTTACATTCAACTGTTTAAAAAATTTTCTGGTAACACTTCAATGTCCTGGCATTCATAATCCAGGAAAATGACATCCAGGATAATGACAAATTCGCCATTTTATAGCATTTAACTTCACTTTAATTTAACATTTTGGCCTCAGACGTTTATATTCTGCAGAAAACTACAGGATTTCTTGAAATAACTCAGATAAATCTATGTAGTTCATGTTATTAATGATTTCAAGAAGACAGGAAAATGACAACACAAAAACCTACTCACCTTGAAAAATATTTTGAAACAGATTTTGAACCAGAAAGTTGGTTCTTTATTCATGCAACAAGACATGTTCAGATAGTATGGTATCTTATCAATCTATTAACATAAGATATTGATTGCTGGCGCTATCTATTTTGGTTATAAATCACTAAATAAAAGTAGCCAGGAAAATGACAGATTTTCTTGTGACAAACAAATTATTGACAGAAAAAATTATTTTAAACGAAGTTTTTGTAAATAATACCCCCTGCGTCTAGAAATGCTTACAACGGTTGAGATAAAAAAAATTAGATATTGAAAAATTTATGAGAAGTTTTGAAGCTAGTTATTGTTGGAAGTATTGTTTGTGACATACCAAAAATATAACATTTTGAAATGAAATGAAATTTTATAAATATGCAAAACAGTCGATGCTGGTACAAGGTCATTTTAAAATGCTAACAGCAATGCTATTTATTAAAATTTTTCAAAAAAAAGTTCTTTTAGTAGTATGGTATTAGATCTTGGAGCAAGAGACTGTAAATTGTTATATTTCGTGAGAATCACCCATATATATATATAAATATATATATAATTATTTTAAGTGTATATATATAGATGTTTTGCATAGTGCTAAAGCTTCATTATAAATCTTGATTTGCTAATTTTAAAGCTCTAGTCTTTAATTTAGCCGTTATGAAGTCAGTCCCATATTGAGCACGAAACGTCACAAATAAACATAGCAAAATTCAGAGTGCAGTGAGTGATAACGTGTGAAAATTCACACCTAAAAAAAACAACAACATAATTAACTCAAACTCCGTAACGGTTAACGAAACACAAAATTTTAATTTCCCACAATACATTTTAAAGACATAAATCACTGCTTCATTTGTTGAGTAAGCGCTGAATGACGAATTCTCAGTTTTTTGAGTCGGAACAGATGATGTCTTTTTCGGTGGGTGGAAAGAGAATTTCCCATCACGCGAAATGTCGTGATGGAACAAACGCTTTGTTCTATAACATTCCTCGTTATATGGCCGATGACAGCAGATGGAATTCCAACCTTCTGTAACAACACCTCGGATGGAATGCTCCGGATTTTGACTTTCGTTTGGCGAAGAAGGCGTCGCTTGTTAATGATGCTGAGAAGAAATGGCCATTGCTCTCTTTTAAGTTTTCGAACAAGGAAACTATATAGTGAAACACATTGAAGCGAGAGATGAAAAAGTATGAATAACTGTCGACTGTAGATGTAGAATTTTAATCTATGTAG
>NC_092211.1:59754658-59875656 GCF_043381705.1 Parasteatoda tepidariorum
CAGAATAAACGTATTGCTGTTTTATATTAACTGTGTCATTTCGGAATCCATTCTTTACATAGTTGTTCATTTACTTTAGGGAACACGCGAAAAATTATACTTTTTCCTTTTGTTTTTATATCAGAATTTTTGCAAGTTGCAATCGCGCAAACTGGCATTTCGATAATAGTTTTAAATTCTTGTAAATTCACTGCAAAAACTGAGGAAAATCATTATAGAAAATAACAAATGTCTTAGAATATCTCGCAAAAGGAAATGATCTAATATTAGTTAGAGCTAGTAAAGCCGAACGCTCCGTTCTTGAAGTAAAAGTGCGAGCTTTGCGCCAAAGTGACGTCACTAGAGAAAATCGGAGGATTGGCGCGGCTAGAGTTACTTCAAAGGAGTGAACCAGCCCTTCTATTCTCTTGAGAAAATCACCTCTATTTACGACCACTTTTGGGAAGAACGGAAATTTTTCCTTTGAATTTGTACTGAAGAAAACCTTTAGGGGAGACAACCAAAACCTCTCCCATCGGCCGAACTTCTGCACCAAATTAGGAAAAGATTAAATAAGGAAACACGAAAAAATATCAAAACAAAAATTATTAACAAAGCAAATAAGTAGATTAATATATATTTAAAATATTTGTGTTAAGCTCGAATTTAGAGAGCTCTTTTTACAAACTGTGAAAGAGATCTCTTGTTGCTGTCATAGTGCACTGAAGACGGTGCTTTCAATGACTTATTTAACAGTTGAAAGTTAAATTAGGAAAAAAAAGTTATTCTGGAAAGAAAAAAAACTAAGCATCTCAAACAAACAAACCTCATCTTATTTTTCATAGCTAACTAATTTTCATGATATTAAATTAAATGCAAATTTAAACAAAAAACATAATTGTTTTTTCATTTAAAAAAGATATATCATTCAGAATAGGTAAATTTGTTTTTACACATAATTATATCAGAAAGTACAATTTTTATTAACACTAAATTTTATTAATCAATCCGGCTTCCATGATGACAACGCAAGTAGCATTTCTACGCCATGAAAATGACACTACTAAAATTAAAATCGTTCGTGAAAAATCATATACCTTCGATAACATTTTGAAGTCAATGGAACTAACCCCTAAGAACGACCAACCTCTTATAACGACCATTTTACTGTTTAACGAAGAGTGGTCGCTCTCGAGAGGTTTCACTTTATTATATAAAAGTGGCGGTTATTTGGCTATAATAAGAAGTGGCTTTATTTCGATGGGATACTTTCCCCCCTCCTTTTTAATTACTCGATTTTTTTTCCTCACCAGGTGGTGCAAGGAATTAGTTATTCTTAGTAAATATGCTTTTAGATATCTACTTACTTAATATACATGTTTGGTTCACATTTGTTTCCTTTCCGTCAAATTATAATACAAAGCTTCATTTAAGTGGGACACACTGCAAAAGATAAGTAATATTTAAGTATTTAATAGAATAATTCTGTATGATGTATCGTACTCTCTCTCTCTCTCTCTGTCTTGCAGTTTGTATCTTATCTTAGAATTGTATCAAATACTTTCATGAAGACAATTCCTAGGTGGTACTTTAAAAACACTCTCGGGCAAGGGAATTTAAGTTCTCGTCCCTCAAGAGAAAATAGCTAATTTCAAAATGATAAAGCGTAAAATCGAATAAGATTTTTGACAATGAAAAGAAGACTTGTGCTGAATTGCCCACCGTCTGGAGCTTTTTCAAATAGCATGATCATAAAACTGGTAATTAAGAAAGGCAGTTTTCACAAACACGAAATAAAGACAGAAACTATAAATGAAAAGGTAAAGGGAAAAATATTAGTTTCGGTATCTCTATACCTTGGTTAAAAGAAACACTCCGTAATATAATTAAGCAGAATCGTTACAATCTTATCTTCAATTTATTAAAATTTATTAATTTTTACACAATTTACAAACTGAAGTAGACAGGTGAGTGACATCTATTTCACAAAACATTGAAAAAAAGCAACATTTTAAGAATGTTACTTCGATTGACTTGATCTTTGATCTCTTCGATAAAAATGAAGTTATTTTCCCGGCACGTTTTTCATTAAATCGTGTGTTGAGAATCTGAGATGTTGCGTAGCCCAAAGTGCCAGATTCAAAATTAAAAGTTCTAAAAAACTTAAGGAAATGACAAATTTTTCGAACTGCTTCAATATTTTTCTTTACCAAAATTATTTTAAGTGTATACATATACATATGTATACACTTAAAATAATTAATATTATATATCTATGTATAGATTCAAAATGTAGAGAAAGAATGGAAAAAATTACAGTACAATGAGGGGAAAAAAAGGGGGGGGGGAGAAAAATAATAATTAAAATAATAAAAAACCGAAAGAAAAAAAAAATCCGAAAAAAAGGAAGAAAAAAATTAATAAAAATCCGGAAAATAAAAGATGTAATCTTTTCATCAGCTCACACAATTATAACCGTAAAAAGGTACATATATACACATATATATGTTTTGCATAGTGCTAAAGCCTCATCATAAATCTTGGTTTGCTAATTTTAAAGCTTTAGTCTTTAGTTTAGCCGTTATGAAGTCAGTACCATATTGAGCACGAAACGTCACAAATAAACATAGCAAAATTCAGAGTGCAGTGAGTGATGACGTGTGAAGATTCACACCTAAAAAAAACAACAACATAATTAACTCGAACTCCAACGAAACACAAAATTTTAAATTCCCACAATACATTTTAAAGGCATAAATCACTGCTTCATTTGTTGAGATGACGAATTCTCAGTTTTTTGAGTCGGAACAGATGATGTCTTTTTCGGTGGGTGGAAAGAGAATTTCCCATCACGCGAAATGTCGTGATGGAACAAACGCTTTGTTCTATAACATTCCTCGTTATATGGCCGATGACAGCAGATGGAATTCCAACCTTCTGTAACAACACCTCGGATGGAATGCTCCGGATTTTGACTTTCGTTTGGCGAAGAAGGCGTCGCTTGTTAATGATGCTGAGAAGAAATGGCCATTGCTCTCTTTTAAGTTTTCGAACAAAGAAACTATATAGTGAAACACATTGAAGCGAGAGATTAAAAAGTATGAATAACTGTCGAGTGTAGCGGTAGAATTTTAATCTCCAGATTAAAACACATAATTCCTTTTACAAATGGAAACGTAATGCAATAATTTTTGTTCTCCAATTTTAAATGGAATGTAATAATAATTCTCTAAATTAAAACGTAATACAATAATTTTCGTTTCCCGATTTTAAATGGAATGCCATATTAATCGTTTTGCAGTTTGAAACGTTCTACAATAATTTTTGTTTTCCAATTTTAAGTTAAATCCAATAATAATCGTTTCCCAAATAAAAACATAATGCAATAATTTTTCTCTATCAATTTTAAGTGGAACCCAATAACAATCGTTTTCCATAATAATCGTTTTCTAAATAATTGTTCCATAAAAATCGTTTTCTAAATTGGAACGTAATGCAATAATTTTTGTTTTCCAATTTTAAATGGAATGTAATGATAATTCTCTGAATTAAAACGTAATGATAATTCTCTAAACTAAAACGTAATACAATAATTTTCGTTTCCCGATTTTAAATGGAATGCCATATTAATCATTTTGCAGTTTGAAGCGTCCTACAATAATTTTTGTTTTCCAATTTTAAGTAGAATCCAATAATAATCGCTTCCGAAATAAAAGCATAATGCAATAATTTTTCTCTATCAATTTTAAGTGGTATCCAATAACAATCGTTTTCCATAATAATCGTTTTCTAAATAATTGTTCCACAATAATCGTTTTCTAAATAATTGTTCCATAATAATCGTTTTCCAAATTGAAACGTAATGGAAGAATTTTTGTCTTCCTATTATAAATGGATTGAAATTATAATCGTTTTCCAAATTAAAGCGTTCTACAATAATTTTTGTTTTTCAATTTTAAGTGGAGTGCAATTGTAATCGTTTTCCAGACTATTTGTATAATAATTCTTGTTTACATTTTAATCTAGTTCCTTGTTTACATTTTAATATTGCTCGTTTTCCAAACGAAAATGTAACATAATAATGCTTGTTTCCTAAATTAAAATAGCGTGTAAAAATGCTCGTTCTCCAAATTAAAATGAACTGAAATATTGTTCGTTTTCTAAATTAAAATTAACTTCAATATTACTCCGAAGTGCAATATTATTCCGAAATTAAAATGAATTGTAACTTGTAACTATATTTGTTTTCCAAGCTTAAACGTAAATCCGAGAATGCTTGTTTATCAATAAAATATCTAACGTTTTCCAAGTTAAAATTGAATGTAATGATGTTCATTTTCCATATCAAAACGTGAGGCAATATTATTCGTTCTCTAAATCAAAACAGAATATAATAATAATTGCTTTTCAAGTCAAAATTTAATAGCTTTTTTTCACTTATCGAATTGACATCTAAGGTAATATACTTTTTCTAATTAAAGCGGAATCCAATAATGTCGTTTATGCATAAAAATGTTATTCTTCGACGGAATGAATTTTGACTAGAAATATTTTTCGACAGAACTGACTTCAAGAAAACACTTTAAAAAGGTCAATTCATTAAAAAAAAAATATTGCTCTATAATTTATATTTATTTAGGGATTATATTTAAATGATTTTTTTGTAATGATATAATGCCTAACTGTTTAAAATTAATTTGCTACAAAACAATGTATTAAATTAAAAAGTAAAAATAACAATTATGCATCAGAATTATTTTTATTGTACTATATATTTTGCATAAGGGTGTTAAGCACAAACATGCGTGTGTAAATATTGAATGGTAATTTTGTTTGTACTATATTAAGCTATTTTCAAATTAAATTTCATTTAAATTAATCCACTTGTTCAGGAGTTAGCTACAAAATATGAAGATTATCTTAATTTTGAACACCAATCCCTACATACAATAGTTAAGGAAGTTGAACAGGAGGATTTTTTTTTATCCCTTTGACGCAAACCGTTTATTAAACACATCTTTCATACTTTTTTCTGCAATATTCTGCATTAAATTAGTATATTATATTTAGCATTAGAAAATTTAGCATAGAAAAATTATATTTAGCATTAGAAAATTTAGCATGGAAATATAATATTTAGCATTAGAAAATTCAGTATAGAAATATAATATTTAGCATTAGAAAATTAAGCATAAAAATATTACATTTAGCATTCGAAAATTAAACATCGAAAATTAAACATATCGAAATTATACTCAGAAAATTAAACATATTACATTTCAATAATCTATTGATATGAAATACAGCATTAAACACCGGTGTCTCTTTTTGCGTTAAAGGTAAAATCGTCCAAACATGGCTCACTCCCAAACAATAATTTTTCAAATTTGCACTTATTTAAATCTAAGGGATACAGTTATTTATCATTGAAATTTCTTTCATTTACAAAATCAATTTTTGAATCTGAATGAAAAAAAAAATTCTAACTACTTTTTTTCGGATTAAACATTTTAGTACAAATGTAATTCTAATAATTTAACGGAAATTTTTGAGTGACTATAACACAGTTTTTTTTTTATTAAAATTTACCAAAATATGTTTTATTTGTAATTAGAGCGTCACAAAACAATATATAAAAGTTACAACAGTGTCAAAGGGTTGAAACTTCTTCTTTCTCTTCTAACATTTTCTCGAAGATTCTTATACTTTTACATGATAGCTTCAAGATAAATAATAATTCCCAAGAAATTAAAGAAAATTCTTCGTCAAATAAGGGTTTGTAATAACGGGAGTTCATATTGGTATTTTAACGTTAAACCGAGCATTTGTTAAAAATTCTCTCAATAAACCCCAGATTTCTTTAAATCAGAACTCGTAGTGAATGAGTTTAGAATTATTTTAAAATTCCTTACATTCCTAAAACATCCAACTTAATTCGCCTTCATATGTAATTTATTCATATAATTATACAGTGAATAAAATTAATTGGATCTGATTAAAATGAATATCTTATTTAAATTAAATTTCCGCGTTCCGAACGCTTTATGAAGTGCGGTATTTTACTTCTCGTTCGGCCTCACAATTCAGGTTTCATTAGGTAATTAGTATTTAAACAAGAGTAAGAAAAACTTACACCAGTAACAGAAACTTTTTATTACTTTATTTTTCTGTTGTCGTCAACATTAATCTTTTTTTACATAATTTGTGTCAATCAGTTAACTATTTTCACTATATTTTTAAATTTAGCCGTGATTGCTCAGAGGATAGAACGTTCGCCTTCCAATGAGGTGAACCGGGTTCGAATCCTAGCGATAGCTGGTCGATACGAATTCCGCATCCGGCTTACACCGATCATAGTGCTGACGTAAAATATCCTCAGTGGTAGACGGATCATGGGTAAGAGTCCCCTTTCCGTCAGGCTAACCGTGAGAGGTTTTCGTGGTTTTCCATTCCATGTAGCGCAAATACGGGTTAGTTACATTAAGGGTTCAAAATAACAAGGCTGCGGAGTTGAACATTATTGATGTAAACCCAAAACAATGGGTCCGCTGTTCAACGATGGTTATAAATATAAATACATTTTTAATTTAATATGAACCTTTTTAATTAGCATCACTATGAAGCTGCATAAAGTAAAAAAGGTCTAGTATTTTCCATCTCTTACGATTGGTGAAACAACTAGATAAACTAATAACACCACATTCCACGATTTATTTGAAAAAACACGACTCAACAACAACGTATCTTTAATGCCCACTATCTGATGAAGAGCTTAGTTTCAATGTCCAGTTTACTTTTTTTTTACGGTTTTGAAACTCTGTTAATTGTAAATGGTTGAAAATCTGTATAGTTTTGTACTCATGTTTTTTTTTAAATTATACTAGCTGTAAACGGTTTCAAAACTATAAAAGTAATGTTCTTTACTGTAAACTTTACGGTTAATTGGATGGACAGACTGCTGCTGGCTATTTAACCGTAATTTTAGTCTGCTGGCTATTTAACCGTAATTTCAGTCGGCTGGCTATTTAACATTAATTTTAGTCGGTTGGCTATTTAACCTTAATTTTAGTCTGCTGGCTATTTAACCGTAATTTTAGTCTGCAGGCTATTTAACCGTAATTTTAGTCTGCTGGTTATTTAACCGTAATTTTAGTCTGTTGGTTATTTAACCGTAACTTTAGTCTGCTGGCTATTTAACCGTAATTTTAAAAGGAAAATTCTAACAATGCAAGTTTGCATTATGAATAATAATTTAGAATTTGATAGTAAGATAGAAATGATTTTTTTCCCCGATTTAACCTTTAATTCATTTACTGTAACTCTGCATAAAAAGTTTGCATAATTTATTCAAGAATTTATCTGTTAATGCGAAATTAAACGAGTTGACTTTTGTAGAATTGACTTAACATGACAGCAAACACCACTTCTTGTCGTGTTAATCATTTATATTAAATAATTGAAATAAAAAAAACAGACAGAACGGGTGGTTATTTTAAAACGCTTGCCAGAGTCTCCCTCTCTTTTGACAGCGTAATCAGTTGACGAAAAGTTACAAGTTGTATGATATCACGACACCTATTGTTAAAGAATAGGAAAGACAGACAGTGGAAAGGAAAAATCAAGACGTCTTTCCGCTAGATGCTTTCAACAAAATGACACGTTTCGAAGATTTCGTTTGTCGTTTGACTTTGATTTGAAAGCATTTATCAATCCGTAATACGTTTCATCGATATCTAATGCGTTCAATAGATAATATATTTTTATCGATATGCGATATATGCGATATGCGAGTACGATATATAGATATATTACCAGGAGGATGCGGCCCCTGCTCACTCCGCTCATCAATCTTTGTATTTTCTTCTCGTTCACCATGTTTATTTTCTTAAATATCAATATTTTTTCGCATTCAGTTAATATGTAATCGTAATGAAACAGACGATTATCTAGATTTGAAAAATAATCGTCTGAATTTGAAACAAAAATTAACTTAAGTAATTGATTGGACTCAAAAAGTTGAAATAATTGAGAAGAAATTTTGCTTCTTGGCGGAACGACTTCGTAATGTCAAGTAGATCTTATGCAGTAAAGCAAAATTTAACATAAAACAGAAAAAGAGAGACATTTCACAAAAAAGCAGTTAAAATTTCAAAAACTTTTGAATGAATCGAAATTTCGAAACAAAAACTCTGCTTTAAGTTTATAAATAAATATGGCATTTTCAGCATATCGAATTTCAACTCTGTAGTTGTATATCTGCGGGCTGTAGAGCGGACCGTATAGTATTTTTTCCTACAAGTAAAACACTTATTCTCGAACTAATTATCAAATGTTAATTTTTTTACTCTATTGTATTCCCTGTACATTTTTCTACACACCTTCGTAATTTCAATTTTTAATTTTTAAAAATTTTATTATTTTTTATTTTGAGCAGAAAAGCAATGTTTAGTTGATTACCCATATAAGAGGCAGCGTCGGTGGCCCTAATGATTTTCTAATATAGAGTTGATTATAAGTATATTTTGACACAAAAAAATCATATATATCATATTTTAAAAATTTTAAATTTTATTACATGAGCCGGGATGACCCAGGGGATAGAGCCTTCCAATGAGGTGAACCAGGTTCGAATTGCAGATACGAATTCCACATCCGGCTTGTCCCCTTCCGTCCGGCTAACCATGGGAGATTTTCGTGGTTTTCTTCTCCGTGTAACCCTAATGCGGGTTAGTGCCATCAAAAACTCCTCCATGAAACTAAATTTCTCTTAATACTTGATTCAGGAGTTCCCTTGTCTTCTGCATTGGGTTCAAAATTACACCTGGTTGGTAGGGCACTGGGCCCATGTCCACGAGGTCGTGGGTTCGATTCCAGTCGGCCGAAGATTCCCCGTGTAGTAAATGGTGACTGATGCACGTTAAATCAGTCGAGTCTCAAAATCCTCCATGTTCCCATAACAAATCAAAGCTCTGGGGGTACTGATCCAGGAGTTTCCTTGTCTTCTGGATTGGTTCAAAATTACAATGCTACGGAAATGAACATTAGCAATCGTAATCCCTAAATTGGTCGGCTGTTCAACGAGAGTTATTAAAACAAAGAAAACAGGCACCGGAGTTGAACGTTAGTAGTCGTGAACCCAAAAAATTGGGTAGGCTGTTTTTTACTATTTTTTAGTGTAATTTTTAGAATTTACAAATGCAATAATATTATAATTTCTGAGTCTTTAATTTTCGGTTTGCATTTACATCATCTGAAGTGTTGTTGTTGTTACTAATGCTACTTGCCAATATCAGCAAGCCCGCTATTGGAATCCAAGTAATTTTGAGGCATGAGAGGGCGTTTCTTGCTTTTTAGTGGCTCAATCTATGGCCACACACACGTCACAGCCCGTTTCGCAGGGAGGACCTGTTCATACTTCATTCATTCGTCCAGCGATCGTAATTTGGTCTGAACCAGAGAACGATCAATCTCCAATTTAGTGTCCCCAGAGGAATTTATTTGTCATGAGAACTTAGAGGACTTTGTGACCCGTACAGATTTAACGTGCACCAGTCACCCTTTAATACACGGGGATTCTTATGTCGGCTGGATTTGAACTCGCTATCTTACGAACATGAGCCCATTGTCCTCTAAATTGCTTAAATTCTTTTTATTTAAAATTTAATTCAAACTTATTAAATATAAAAATTTAAAAAAAAAACAAGTTTCATAATTTTAAAATTATTTTCAAAAATTTATTTTTGCTTAGGTGCTAGAAATGAATCTTAAATAATATGAAGAAATATTTATGTTGAAGATAAATATTAGTTAATTAAAGATGACACAGAAACTAAAAACGCAATGTTCAAAATCCTTCATTAAAATTTTTCTTCCATTTTTATTTTTTGTCGTTTTACTAATAACTAATTTATTTAACTAAGAAACGAACAAAGAATTTGCATGCTAATTGCGCTGTAAGTTCGTAGCAACAAAATTTATTAACGGAAAGTGATGCGTAATTTTATTCTTCCTTTTAAAGATGTTGTAGATTATTCTAAATTAAAAAAAATTTCCCAAGTATGGCGCAGTTTTTTATTTGCCGGCAAGCAAAGCGCACTCTTGGCTATGAGAGGTTGTTTAATAGAAGTACTTATTTTTTAAAACTTATTTTTTACAATAACTTATTTAACTCTTATTAATTTTTAACTTATTTGGTTTTGGAGAGAAATATATAATTTTTTTTTATTCAAACAGTTTTTGTTTCTTAACTTGCAAATTATTTTTTATAATGCAGTTTTCGAGTTATAAAATGTTTTTAAATGACATATTTTATTTAAAAATTGAAAAACCTCAAATTTTAAAGGGAGAAAAACAAAGGCGCCCACTGAATTACTATTTTAATGCAGATTTAATTATACTTCAGAAAAAATTTTGAGATTCAAAGATTATAAGGCAAATTTTTTCTTTGTCATATCCTCATGATGTTTCTGTTTTTGAATTACAAAATATTTTTGATGTTCCATGATTTAGAATTCCATCATTAGAGATTTGTCTTGTTTTTCGATAAAAATCGAAAAAAATAGGATTTGATTGATCGCAATATTTTAAAAATGATTCATACTTTTATAAAAATTCACAATAAACAAAATGTAAAATTATTTGTAAGTTTGTTTGGGAAACATAATTTTGTATAAAAAAATTTCATTATACATTTTCAATGGATTTGCCAAAAACCTTGATAATTTTAATAATTTTGATGTTTTTAAAAATATATATATATGGATACATTTTAAACTGTTGCAATGGCTTTCTTTTTTCTCACTGTACACTACAGCAAATATTTTTTTTTTTGCTGTAAGATCGTCAAAATAAAATTAAATAGCTTTTAAAATTGATAAAAACTAAGAAAAAGTGTTAATTGCTTCATTAAAATAATTAATATTCAATTTTGATTTATCTTATAACTAATTCGACCAAATCTACAAAATATCTCATTTTACCGCTCATTAAATAAAAATTCTAATTTTTTTCTTAAATTTTGAGCAAAATCTTTAAATTAATTTTTAAAATATTATATTTTTCTAACCGAGATAAAAAAAAAATAATTAAAATGTAGACGTCGTTTACAGTACGGCATTTTGTAAGATTTAAGTTTCTCTATTTATTTAGAAGCTGATTTGCATTTTCAGTGATATGTCTATCAATAATTAACCAATTAACGTATTCGCTATTTCACCCATTCACTTATTCTTTTTATTCAATTTTATATTACTTTATAAACGCGTCGTTGAACAGCTAACCCAGTTTTTTTGGATTAACGAATACTAATGTTCAAATCCGTAGCCTTGTAATTTTGAACCCAATCCAGAAGACAAGGGAACTCCTAGATCAAGTATTGGGAGAAATTTTGCCTTCGTTCAACTTTTTGATGGTAGTAACCCGCATTTGCGTTACATGGAGAGGAAAACCACGAGAAGTTCCCCCGGTTAGCCTTACGGCAAAGGGACTCTAACCCATGATCCGTCTATCACTAAGGATATTTCATGTCAGCACTGTGGTCGGTGAGACCCGGATGAGGAATTCGTATCAACCAGCCATCGCTGAAATTCGAACCCGCTTCACCTCATTAGAAAGCGGGCACTCTATCCCCTGAGCCATCACAGCTCCTTTTATTCAATTTTATTTTATTTTATAACCGTCGTTGAACAACCGACCCAATTTTAGGTTTACGAACTCTAATGCCCAGCTCCGTAGCCCTAAATCCGTAGCCCTGAAATTTCAAACCCAATCCAGAAGATAAGGAAACTCCTGGATCAGTACTCCTAGAGGTATGATTTGCTATGGAAACATGGAGGACTTTGTGATCAGACAGATTTAGCGTGCATGAGCCACCATTTACCACCACTTTGGCGAGCGAGGATCGAACCCACGATATGGACTAAGTGCCCTACCAGTCAGGCTATGCTGGCCCTATTTTTTTCAATCATAATGTTCTTCCTTTCCTCGTTTATTTATACACTACCTCCATAATTCATTCACTTGCTACGTCTAGAATCATTTAAAGATATCGCCTATTAAAAGAAGAAGAAAAATAAATAGGAAGAACGGTCTTCACAGTAATGTAAAAAATAAAAAAATCGAGATGAACAGCAATCATGGCGAATTGAATTTGTGCGAGTTTTTCTAAGCATGTAAGGTGATAGTTTTACACAATAGGAGAGCTTAAATATCAGCCAATACTTGAAAATAAATGCTGTTAAGGTTGAAGGCGAAAAATACACTTCTAATATTATAAGCAATTTGTGTAAGTGTAAAATTAACTAATTAAACTAACATTTGAAGCAATTTGGAAAAGAGCTTCCCATGAAATATCTTAATAAAAAAATCATCATCATAATGACAAAATATTAAATGACGCAGTAATATCGCAACGGCATCTCTCCCCCCAATTTTTTTTTCCACAGCAATTTTGAATCCTTTACCTACGAATCGAAAATTAAAAAAAAAAATCGCAACACTCACCTCCTCTTTTTTTTCTTCTTAATTTTGACTTTCACTGTAGTGTTCTTACTTTAGAATTAATATCTTAAAAAAAACTTAACTTAGAATGAAATTTGCGCTTTTAGGCCGTTTTTTTAAAAGTTCTGTCGTAATGTGAAATTATGCTTTTTTGCGAATAATATGCTATTTTTATAACTGCTGTGAGTTTACAACTGTTACTCAAGACTGTTAGGTCAGGTTTAACCTATCTAAATCCTGTGCCGATTTCGAAAATGGCGTAAAACGTCGCTTTGGTGAAAAGTCACAGTTTTTTGAAAATGAAAAACGTTTGTGGTCTATTTTTTTAAACATATTTAGAAAATTACTCTAATGCTGCATTACTTGGGCTCATAAAAATTGGCAAAGACTGAAAATAACGCAGCGATTTTGATAATTTTCATCTAGGTGGAAAAATGTAGCCAAATTAGCGATTCTTTGAAAAAGTTTCAAAACTTTTAAAATATTTCAGTTATTTGTCTGTTCTAAAGTCCAGATAATTCTTCATGGCAAGATAATATATAAAGTTTAAAATTACCGCATTGCTTCAAGTGTAAGGCACTTAAACTATGACTTGTCAAAAAACCTTCGAAAAACAGCATTAATTCATTTCATGAAAATATAATTAGAATATAGTACAAAATAAAAATTAAAATAAAAACCAATTGTCTTCAGAAAAACCACGAATTATTTGTGGTCAATTTACCTTGAACTTTTTTAAACTTATTATCATAATGGATGCCCTATTATTTTCTACGAATTCTATAACTAATCTACACAATTATTAGTCTTTTGCTAATAGGTAAATTTTAGCATTAAATTTGCATACTAAATTCTCTCTACATATTTTAAGGACAGCATTCTTTATTCGTTGTTTTCTTACCCTAAAGCATTTTCGAACTAAGTTTCGAAGAATATTCGAACCATTTGTAAGCGTTCCGAAGACCATTTGCGCCCACAGTATCATTACTAAGGTCATTCTCATAAAAACAGTAATTTTGAATTTATGGAATCCAAATATGCTAAAATGAGTTGTAATTTCTAATGCTCTCATCCCCTACTTAAACATTATAAATTAGTGTGGGAATGAGACATTTATTCAAGTCTAAAAATAGCCGTTAGGCTTAATTGATCGCAGTTTTCCATTGTCCTCGGTGCATTTTTACTGGTCGAAAATCACATGGTAGGATCCAGTTTTCCCTCATTAATTTTCTTATTGGTTTGGTTGTCATCAGCATAAAATTGACTTAAGTTACAAAGGCATTGTTTTCCTATAAATATTTTTGCGTCCCTAATATGAAGATATTTACCGGTACTGTTATTATTACGTTTTTTATTTTGTTTGTTTTCTAAATTGAGAATTTAACAGGATTGTTTTTATTATTGTTAGAATAACGGAATTCTACGATGCATTTTTAAGATAAAGTTACTTAAATCGGTGTCTGATCTTATTAACCGTTTTACAATTATTATTCTGAAGCTCAATTACATTAATATACTAGTACGAATTACTGTATAAGAGATTCGATAAATGATTTGGAACCTAACTTTCAGCTTCATGCGAATTACAGTTGTGATCTCGCCAAATTTATTATAACAATAAAATTTTAATTTTGAATGTTTTTCAACGAATAATTACTTAGAAAAATGTTTTATTTTTACTAATAGATTTAAATAGTATCATAATGGAGGGGAGTGGTGGGACAAGTGTTTTTGTAGCACATATGTTTTTAGTTGAATAATGTCAACTGTTTCATGCCTAGAAGCAGCAATTATTGCGAAACAATCATCGGGATTAGTGAGAATTAGCGAACAGGGGGCGTAGCCCCCTAGTAAACAAGAAAAGCTTATAATGATTCGCTTTTTAGGTACTAAATTATTTCAATGAAAACGTTAAGAAATGATTTATGTGAAACAATATTACCTGATTTAATGGATTCAAATGTATACTAGAGGTAAATTATCCGATGAAGATAACATGTTGCAATGTTGTCCTAGTCTGTGAATTCTAAATTTTGTTTAATTATCAAATGAAGAATACAAATTTGCATTGTTTGCATTTTAGAAATTTGCACTGTGTCTTGCATTTTAGAATATCTTATTGCTTACTTTGTGAGAAACAATTTATTTTTTCTCTTTCAACGCTGAAGGCAAGGGAGGAAATGACATACAGTTGGATTTAGTTACATAAAACAAATAGAAATTGAAAAAGAAATATTGCTGTGACATTAGGTCACAACCTAATTTTCTAAATATCCTGTTTTTTTTAATCAATAATACTAATTTTTTTTGACTTAATTTATAATTTTGTAATACATTTTTATTTCATCATCTTTCTTTAGCCCCTTAAGCGGTAGCGCAATTTGGACATTCTCCCCCTAAAATTCCTTACCAGCTCCTTGAAGAGCCCCTTTCTTTCGAGAACTTTCCACCCTTTTTTTTTCTGAGAATTCCACTGGTTGTCGGCATCTTTCATCTCCGCGTGTATGTTGTGTTTCTCAACCGTAACTTTTAACGTATAATCAATTTTTCAACTCGTGATTTTTAGATAATTTAACTTTAACTTGCACAACATGCACTACAACTTCAACTTTAAGTTTTTGTATCTTATAAAAAGGAAGAGCGCAAAAGACGAGATGCTTTCGATATTTTGATGGTCAAGTAATTTGCTGCCCTCCGCTTAACGGAGTTTTGATATTTTTTGCTCCCACCCCCCTGAGGTGGAGAAGCTTTTTGGAAGAATGGCTTCCTTGCGCCATCTTTATTTGTTGTTTTGTTCTCTGTAACTAACTCAGCCACCGCCAGTGATGGAAATCCTTCACAGTCATTTTCTAACTTCATGATCGGGATGTCTCCTGCTTGCCAAATCTCTTCAAAAAAATCTCAAAAAGAATGTCGGCAGCTTTTCCGTTTTCAAGAATAAGTCCGGTCTCCTGTTCCAGTTATCACTAGTTACCACATTTTTAGGATGTGCCATTGATGATTCCTTACATGATGTGCCTCAATAGGATGATTTTTAACATGTTCTTATCCAATAAAACAACAAAGATTTTTTTCAAAAAAAAGAACTGGACTAATTCATTTTCACTAGCCAAAGTTTTTTTCTGTTTGTTTCTTCCTAGACTCAGGTAGCTTCTATGGAGAAGGAGGTATGTTTTTTGAATATACTTGTTATCTTCTGGAACTTATTTTTGAAGAAGAAAATTTACTATCCCTTATGGGTTATAAAAGTGTTGCGATACCACTTCAAAAAATGTACTAACTATATGTTTCACCCGGCCATTAATTTTTTTTAGTTTTTTTTCTTTCTAAATTGTTATCATTTTTGCAACTTTTCATTTTTATTCTATACCCAACCGTAACAGGGCAATTGCTAATTCATTTTAAGACCTACTTTTCAACACAAAAATGTGAATAAGTCATATAACACGATAAAAGTACATTAAAGCACTTGAAAGTGACTATTTATCTGAAAAAGATCCATTTATACAATAATTTCAAACTTAAATATAACAAATAATATTATAAACTTAATATTAAATATGAATATTTTTTTAAAAAATTCTATGAATATTTGCATAAATCTTCTATGAATATTTTTATTAGAATAATGTAAATGCATTCATTGGAGCGATCCGATGTATTTCCTTAGAATCATATAGATATTTTTATTAGAATAATATAAATATATTCTTTAGAACGATCCGATGTATTTCATTAGAATCATATAGAGATTTTTATTAGAATAATATAAATATATTCATTGGAACGATCCGATGTATTTCATTAGAATCATATAGAGATTTTAATTAGAATAATATAAATATATTCATTGGAACGATCCGATGTATTTCATTGGAAACATATCGAGATTTTTATTAGAATAATATAAATATATTCATTGGAACAATCATTAGAATCTTATAAATATTTTCGTTTGAATAATCTGATATATTTCATCAGAATAATATTAATATTTATACTAGAATTACATTAATGCTTTTTGAAACTTCATGATATTTTAGTTAGAATTACATAAATATTTTTATTACACTTAGAATACTTATATTCATGTTGTCATTAAGACCGTAATTAAATCTTGATTGTAATTACATAGCGTTTTTATTAGATTTACATGCCTATTTCTTTTAGAATTACATGAATACTTTTATTATAATTGAATAAATATTTTTATTTAAATTAAGTAGAGAGTAATGAAGAAAACTATTGAAAGTGATTTTGTATCAGTTAATGTGTGCAAGGAAATTTTTATTTCTATCGATCTCTATTAATAGTTGGTCATTTTTGCTGGTCAACTATTAAAAAAGATTTTACACGTCATATACTCTTACAAGAGCTACGTAGACGAACAAAAGAATCCCTACACTGTATACTTTCTCCCTCAATTGAATCGTAAAAATTTGTTCTATCGCAAAGAATAAAAGGTTTCTAATCTAAGAAACACTAAAGAAATAATCGCCTGCAGCGAACAAAAGAACTAAATTCTTCAGAGTCAGCATCACTAACACTAGAAAAGAAATTAGAACGATTTTTTGTTCCACGAAAATTCGGAAAAAAAAGGATTATCTTCATTTCACTTCTGTCACGCATTGCCATCGTGGGCAGTAAATTTCATTTAAAAAAAGATTATATTGAAATTCAATCTTCCGTGACTAAGTCTAAAAAATGAAGTGAAATGAAATAATTTCTAGTAGGCTTAATGTGGGTGAGAACTAGTGAAATGAAGATGGAAAAAAGTAAAACAATATATTTAAATGATCTGGAAAAAAAAAAGATTATCAAATAATTAAATACAGACATTGAAAACGATTTTGTAAAGCTTCGTATTAACTTAATTAAAAAAAAAGAAGAAAATTAATGTGAAGTGATTTTTTTTATTTCCCTTCATTATTTTCCCCATACTTTTATTTCAGTCGAAAGTTTCCGCAAATCACCATATTTTTATTATGTGTTTAAACTTTCTTTTTTTGCCATATCATGAAACATAGACATTTCTCACAGCTGTCTAGTGTTCTGTTGACTTATTATTTAACTATCTTATGATATTAATTTAAATACGTGACGAAATTATGTTAAATATAATACCATAAGTTGTTTACTAATATGTAGAATGTTTATCAATAAAACCTATAAGATATGTTCAACATTTTATGGAAAGTGAAGCGCTTTTAAAAAAGAGTTTTAAATATTTTCATAATCCTGTCAAAAATTAATTTTAAAAAATGTAATGATATTTTTCTTAATTTATTTTTGTAATATAGCAACAGACGAAATTGGAGAAATTCTTGTTATAAAAATATGAACATCTTAGTTTTAGCAAACATTTGAACAGCGAATTTAAGAGCATTTTTCTAAAATCAATTTTGTAATATCACAACTAATGAAATGTAATTCTTGTTTATAAAATACGAACAGAGTAATATTAAGAAACTTTTGCGCCTTACAAGAACTGAACCATACTTTCTTATTCTTGACAATTTGAGAAGTGATATTTGAAAATTCAGTCAGGGTTAACAGATTAGGAAAAAATATGATTGCAAGGTAAAAATAAAACTAGATGAAGTTTTTTGATAAAACCTGTTCCGTTTGCAAATTAGAGTACATTTCGTCAGTTCACCAAGGTCATTCGCAAACTAGAAATCGGCATATAATTAATGAACAACGCAAGATGTTATTAAACAGATTTGCTTCTTTGTTGCTAAATGTTGCTTTGAAAAATCTTAAACTCTGAACCATTAATCAGTTTTTATTAATTTTTCTTTCGAATTATAATTCTCAGAAATTGATAAAGATCGTCTGAATAAAAGCGTTTAATCCAGTGATCGGAAAAACTGAATTTTTTGTGATTGACTAACTAAAACTATTTTATTACAAATGAAGTCAACTACAACTATTTAAGTGACTACAATCTGCTTTTAAAATAAAGTCACAACTTTTAGGAGACAAACTAAAATGTCTTTAAATAAAAAATCGTTTTATTTAATTTTGAAGATTTACTTAGAAATATATATTTACGTTTAAATGAGCCATTTTATTATTCTAAATTATTTTCAACGAATTTGTTCTTTTTACCTTCAACTATTAAAGCCATATTCCCTTCTCGACAACGAATATTTAATTTAAGAAATGCTAGGATATTATCACTAGCATGCTTTTTTTTTATTTTCTGAGAAGATTAAAGTACATCAAAAATTACAGAGAAAATATGTTCTCTTCCTTTGAAATAACATCAATGTTTCAATCCATTTGCATATAAAGGTGTGGCCAAATGATAAATTGGCTATTATTCGTAATGGCTAATTTGAATATCAGTGTACGTAATTCTTATTAACGCTCGACTACAAGGGCATTCTCATTTCGTCCATTCACGAATTCGCAAAGAATTGTACCAATCTTAGTCGAAAATATTATTTGTGTTTGAAACTTGTTTTTTACTAAACTAATGTTAAAAAGTAGTTGCCAGAAATCGCAACAAATTACTGCTCTTTTTTTCTATCGCTTTACTCACTACGCAACTTAAATTAAAAAAAAAAAAAACTACACTACAAACTACGAAACTACACCACAAATGGCTTTTTTACGCTTCTCTACAAAGTAGAAAAAAATAGTAACTACAGTAGTTTCATAATTGGTAGTTTATTCTGATCACTTGGGTAATTTGTTATTGGTAATTAGTTATTTCTGATCACTAATTAATCCTATGTGTAAGAATCAATTTTTAAAATAATTATCACCCAAGGAAATTTCCATTAAATTTCTATAAAGGAGTTGCCCACCTATTCTTGTAGGGAAAGTAAGGGTTTGTGAAATTGGGAGAAAGGAGTAATAAATACGTTGGACAATACGCATTTTGCCTAAAAATATTTAAAATCAGTTTATATTAAATATTCTATCAAATATTTACATTACATTTTTTTAAATATCTTACATCAAAATAAGTCTACGTATAACAATCAATATTGTTATGCTCGCAAATATCATTTAAAGTTAAAATTTAAAAACAAAATTTAAAACATTATCTATAACACGTATTTCTGAACTTCTAGAATAGCATACACGCATATAATAAGATGCGAATAAGATTTATAATTCTTCTTTGGAGTAATGCAGTATTATCTAGAGTCCTTACAATAGTAATTAAAAAAAATTACATCGAAAGAGTTCTAAATAATTTTCTGCGCTTTCCATATTATAAAACGACAAAGAGATTATTTTTCTTGAACCTCATCATTTTTCTGTTTCCACATTTTATTTAATTAACTAGCTTTGAGCAGTCGACCAGATTTATTCTATATCTTATTTCTATTTATTCTATTTCTTTTAGTCGACCTTGTCGACTATTTCTTTTCTTTTAGTCGACTATTTTTGTTCAATTCTATTCAATTTCATTTGTTCAATTCTGTTCAATTATATTCTATTTCTTTTAGTCGACCTATTTCTTTTAGTCGAGATTTATTCTATTAGTCGACTATAATTGTTCAATTCCGTAGCCTTGTAATTTTGAACCCAATCCAGGGGATAAAGAAACTGGATAAGGGTCAAACAAGCTTGCATTGAAGACTTTTTGATGGTTTACTTGAACTAACCCAAACTTGCGTTACATAAAGAGTAAAACTACGAAAACCTCCCACGGCTAACCTGACGGCAAGGGAACTCTGACCCATAATCCGTCTACCACAGAGAATATTTTACGTCAGCACTGTGGTCGGTGCGAGCCGGGTGCGGAATTCGTACCGACCAGCCATCGCTGAAATTTGAACCCGGTTCACCTCAATAGAATGGGAATGCTATATCCCCTGAGCCACCACGACTCTCTGCTTTCACACTTTATAAGTGTCGTTGAACAGCCGACCCAATTTTATGGGTTTACGACTGCTAATGTTCAACATCGTAGCCTTGTAATTTTGAACCCAATCTAGAAGACAAGGGAACTGCTGGATCGAGTATTGGGAGAAATTTCTTTTTTGATGGAGCTAGCCCATATTTGCGTTACATGGAGAGGAAGACCATGAGAACCTCCCACGGTTAGCCTGACAGCAAGGGGACTCTAACCCATGATCCGTCTACCACTGAGGATATTTCACGTCAGCACTGTGATCGGTGCGAGCCGGATGCGGAATTCGTTTCAACTGGAATTCGAACCCGGCTCGCCTCATTGGAAAGCGAACGCTCTATCCCCTGAGCCATCGCTGCTCCTGCTTTCACACTTGATAATATTCTTAACTAGCTATAGCGCCAAATGTTCCACGGAGCCGAACAGAACAAAAAAATTATAAAGTTCTTCTTCGAATTCCGCCCAATTCTGGAATGTTAAGTCCAGAGTCTCGATGACCCAGTTGTTATTGCAAGAATCATTTTCAGAAGCACGCATTATAGTCCATGAACGCCAAACCCTCTCTGGAGATTATAACAAACAAAAAGAATAGTTTAGAATCAAAGAAAGTAAAGAATCGTGGCAAAATACCAGCATAGTTTTCGTCTTGAAAACGATTTCTATTTGCATTACTTTTTGACCATTATCATCGCCTATGCAATCAATGAAACGAAACTAGTTATTTCGCTACGGCGATCGTGTCAGTAAAATTCTACCTTAAGTAAAGCGTGTAACTCGAATTGACAATAGAAATGAGACGATATATCTGTTTTGGAGCGTTTTGCTCGCATTATCGTTTGATCCAAATAGAATAACCATTTCACGAGTTCTGAATAACGATGTTGATGATGATGATCCCTTCTCTGTCTTTTATACATAGATAACTAAAAAGGTAATCTCTCACCTTATTTTGGTACGTTTTCTCTTTAAATTTATCAAAAGTTTAACATTAGAAAATGGTGGATATTTTTAAAGATTAAGGATAATGTCCAATTGCGTTAAAAACTTTAAAACAGTTTTTGTGATTAAGGGAATTCGGTTCGTTAAATCATTTAATTTGTTTGTGGAATGATCTCATTACCAAACAAATGAATGGATGATTACGAAGCTGATTTAGTTACTTTTTGTTCAGTGATCTTAACTCAGTTTATTTATATATTGAATGCATTTTCTTGTCAAGGAAATCTTCCTTAATAACTACTTAATCGGCACATAATGCAGAAATTTTTAATGCGAATTTCAGTTGATTTCATACATTTTGTGCTTACGATGTAAAAGCTTATTTCTATGATTGATAAAATATGGCGGATGATCTTTACTTACAATATTGTAACCTGTACCTGTGTCGTGCTGTAAATTGACCACTAACATGTCTGTTGACCATCAAGGTATGACCTCTATGCCAGCAGTTCCCAAATGCTTTTCCACGGAACACCAGAGTTCTGTTGAAGGGTCTCAAGGGTTCCGGGTGTTTGAGCTCCTTTTTAAATCAGAAATAACTTTTTAAACTCTTAGTCACATTTATATCCAATCTATAACAATCTTGTTATATCTATTCAATCTAGTTTATCCAATCTAGATATATTTATATACTATCTAGTTATATTTATATACTATCTATGATCTATATTCATATATATGTGTGTGTCTTGTCCCTGGCCAAATTATTAGACGCGCTATTAGATTCTATGTGAAATCTCAATTATCCGGTGGTACTATACAGCTTTATTGTTTTTACGTGACTGAAACCGGTTTGCACTTGTTTACGTTCGTGTATTATTGACGATATATAATATGCATTCTACGATTGGTTAAATTAGATGAGATATTACATAAATATAGAATATTTACTATATCAGGTATTCTATTAGTATATTATAGTACAGTAGGAAACCGATTATCCGGAACGGTCGGGACAATCGCTATTCCGGATAACTGATTTTTCCGGTTTTCTGAATCGCTACAAAAAGCCGTTTTTTTATTGTTAAACCCAACTAAAAAAAATAATAAAAATTTGGAAATAATCTTAAAAATAAGAAAAAACGATGAAGTAATACACTAATGATTATTTCTAAAATGATGGTAAGGTAAACATCTTTCAAAAAAGAAAGAAAAATCGTAAAATCTTATGAGGAAAAAAAATTAAAAAAAAAAAAAAAATTGCGAGAAAATTTATCGAATTTCGTTTCGGTGTTTTGGTTTTCCGGTTTTCTGATTTCCGGATAACGGGTTCTGTACTGTAATTAGATCAAATTATTAGACGCACTGTAGTTTTTTAATAATTTCATGTTTCGCACGAGTTTGTATGCAATATGCTTTTATATTCAAGCATACATGTAATGGGTTTTTATTCATGAGATTTTTCATATACTTCCTATTTGTATTTATTTTTAACGCATTGCGTTACAATGTTAACTAATTAATACACGAAAGTAAACTAATGCAAATCGGTTTCTGCCGTATAAAAGCAATAACAGCTATATAGTATCACCTGATAAGTAACTAAGTGGCTTCATCAGGTGGACTAAGTTGGTGCGATAAAATTCTAGTTGTTTAATCATATTAGCTGAAAGCAGTTAATAAACTGTTTTTCTCACAGTTATCCAGTGTGATTGCCATCTAATTTACGGTAATTTGACTGTTTTGTTTGAATATGGTAAAATAACAATTAAATAAAGTGTTATTTAACCATTTTTGTTGAGAAATTTTTAACAGTGTAGGAATATAAGCATTGCACACTGGACGCCTTTACTTCCCAGGTAAGCTGACACCTATCGATCTGGAGATAATGAAGGATTCATATTGGCACTGAGGATATAAACTGTATTTTTATACTTTAAAGGTACAGATTGATTTGTGATACCCTCAAATGTTTTGGCGGAAATTTTTTATATCGAAGTTTTTAAATTTTTTTTCATTGGAATGCCCTCTAAAGTCAAACTTTTATAGAATATTTAATTTAAAAAGTTTGTGGTGCACTCGTTTCAATAATTTGTAATGACTAGTTCTGATTGTTGAAATCTTGCCTTTCAATCTCATCTTTCGTCTTTTGCAGTAAATTTTCTTATAAAATGCATATAAAAGCAAAGTCATGCATTCTTTTCTTTAAGCACCATAGTCACATTTAAAAACACGAGACAAGACAAGTTTCAGTCCATTCATTACACCTTTTCACCATCTGTCTTCATAATTCATTCCATGTACATTTAAAAAAAGCTACATTCTTGAGATAAGGAGAAAATCTGGTTGCTAGACTGCTTTCCTGTTTATTTTTTCGTATTAAAAGAGTTGTAAATAAGAGTAGAGATAAAAACTTGCAAAAAGCGAATTATGCAAGGAAGAGCGCTATTTATATTTAAAAGTGCTTCAACTTTCCTTTTATACAGTATAGTGTAAGTTAAAAATAAAGAACCGTTAAAAGATACTTAACTAATACAATTATACAGTGTTTCAATTCGTATGAAGATAAACATAAATATAAACAAATGTACGCTGGCATTCAAAATTCAGAATTAAATTTTCAGATTCAGTTGATTATTTTCGGAACTATTAAACAGTTTTTAATGAAATTCGTTTTGAGCAAAAGTTGATAGGATGCAAAATAAATAAATATTAAAATAAAACAAAATAACTACACACAATATGTACACAATAAAATAAAATAACTACACACACGCGTGATTGCTTGTAACACTCACAGTTGGAAAGTATAAAAAAATGACTACGGAATCCAATGAAAAGCAAACAAAGTTGGCAATAGTTTACAAACCGGGTCCCTTCTTCTAGTTGGGGATTTGAAAATATACCGATATATGTATGAAAAGTAATCAAGAACCAAACACATAATGATAAGCAAAAGTAACGAAAACCCGAAGGTGATGCAATTAAAAGCAAAGATATTAAATAATATCTTGGTAATCAGAAACGGAGTTTCAGCAAAACTGAACGAAAGTTATCGCCAAATCAAGGGACCACGGATTCTATACCTTAACCAAAAACTATACTTTAATAGTGAGCATGTTTTTTAGGGGGGGATTTTTAATAACAAGCAAGCTTTACCCAATGATTTCGTGGTAAAAATCACAACTTGAAACCTATGACAGAAGGAGTGCTGTTTTCAGGCCCTGGATGCTTGTCAGATAGTATATTGAGTTGCAACTGCACATTTCAGAGAACCCTCCACATGTGGAGTTCTAAGTTGCCATGCACTTTCCATTAAAATTAGATAAGAGTCAACCACAGTCCTAAAAAGTAAACATAGGGCCCCCAAACCCCAGCTTATACTAATCATAATGCCTTTCTTAAAGACCTGGGCCGCGTGATCATCCCAGACCAAACAAACTTTACTTTCGCTTCCATGATGGTCAATTTCTCGAACATTCGAAGCTTAATTGCAAATGCCTAGCGATATAAAAATATGGGCCATAAACACGCTACCTGTTTTATAATGTCTTATGAATCTACCATGATCAAAGCGAAGGTTCAACGTTCAGGGCAGGGGTCAATGTTAGATTTGTCCGCACGACTCCACCATGTTTTCAAAAGACCCCACCATACTATTTATATGGGTATAGAGATGCGTTTTTGAAGCCTATTCTCGCTTTCTTAGGGGTACAGTTAGCCTTCAATTTCATTATAAAGGACATCAGCACATGGTAGATCTCATTTTGACGAAGATGTTTTGGATTGTGGAATCTATTTGTCGTATGGATAGATCAGGCAGATCTCCAGACCTAAATCGATTAGAATAGACGCAATAGCACCCATCCAGGGCAGAAAACATCGTTTCTAAACGAGTGAGATACAATTGCAGCAAAAATACTGCCCATTGTCACATTATAGCTGTGACAATGGATTGAGGAACTTTTCATCTAGGCTGTTCTATGATTTTGCACTTTTCAATTGGGATAGTTTTATAATAACAGACATGCATACTTTTCAATATGAGTGGAATTTAAGCTAAGAACTGTTATACTTTACAATATGAATTGTTTTGCAATTAAGGATAGTTTAGCTCTCCAATATAAACAATTTCACAACAATCGACAATTATAGTTTTCAGTACAGATATTTTTACAATAATGAACAGTTACAAAAGCATTTATGACGTTCATTTTGGAGAGCTATACATAATGGACATAATGTGTATAATGGACATTTATACTTCATGAACAATAATGCAGCAATGGATGCACATACTTTTCAATTCGGGAAGTTTTCAGTAATGGGCAGTTTGCATTTCCATGCAGGTAAATGCGCATTTCCATGCAGGTAAATGCGCATTTCAATTGCATGTTTATGAAACTGCCAGACACATTCGAATTTGTTTTCACCTGGCATTAAGTTCTCGAAAAACCGATCAATCACGAAATCCACGCATTTATATTCCCATAGTTTTCTGACTTATCTTTAACCTTGAAGTAGAAAATAAAAGTGGCATCTTTCCTGTAAGTAAATATTTCAGCAGACAGCTCACTAAGTTCAAGACGCATTTTAAAGATGCCTTTCTGTGTCGTAAGCGTTTTGAAACTTTCCCGTCGTGATAAACGAACATGAAAACGTCACGCAAATTATCCATAACCGTCTACTTAAAACCGGAAAAAGAGACGTATTTGCTTTGAAAGGAAAGAATATATATTTTTTGCTCTAAACCATTTATTTTAATACACCTTAAGAATTTGTTTGGCCTTGGGCCCACACGATGTTATTGGCAATAAACTTATTTACTTGTACTGTAAAAAAAAAGTACAATCACTGACTTTAGTGGTGGGGACATATCTTTTTATCTCAAAAAAAAGTTAAAATCTACGTTCATTGTTTCAAGAATAATGGCTTGTAAAATTTTAAAATTAACGATAATCTGTTGTTTATTTGTAAATAAGTTTCCTGGCTTTGATAAAATTCAAAAGCCCATATCGTTACAATACATTCGTAATACAAAAGCCCATGTATAGCCCATATCGTTCCCCAACCCCCGGTCAGCGGACCGATACTGGTCCGTGGTACCAGGCCGCACATTTCATCGAAACTAAATTTAAATTCCTAGGTTTATACTACAAATTAAAAAATATCTGTGTTCCATTAAAATTTTATTTATTTAAAGAAGAAAGGCCTCCGAAGGTAGTGACATAATCTTTTTAATGTTTGTAATGAATCATTGTCTCCGATTACCCCCAGATGGATCCGTCTCATTGCAAAGAAACAAGCTCAGGGTTCTCATTGATTTAACGTTCTAGTAAGTTGAATTGTTAAATCACTAAATGTTTGATTTTTGGTGTAATTGTAATTTATTTTGAAGTCATGTTTAAATACAATTAAATTAAAATTAATAAATCAAAATAATCTAAAATATGAAAAAATCAACGTCCCCTCCTTATCGGGCCGCGGTAAAATTATCAAACGTTGATTGGTCCGTGGTGATCAAAAGGTTGGGGAACACTGGCCTATAGTATATCAGGCTGCCAGCTACTACGATTTTTGCGAAATGTTTTATAGAGTGGTAAACAATTAAAAACTAAAGCTTTCAGAAATTTAGGTAAGACTGAACATTTAGGCAAAGATAGAAAGACTGAACATTAGGCAAAGATAGAAAGACTGAACATTGTTTGAAAAGACTGGAGGGAGCAATTTGAACCTTCCTAGATGGTTTATGAGTAGATCAGTTAGACATCTTGAAATATACTCATAAATAAATATATAAAAACATATTATGTACTTGCTTCTATGGTATTTCATTTGATTTGTTTTACGAAAATATTTGATTAAACGGAACACTGATTTTTCAATTATACATTTGCGTTGGTTTCCTAGATAATTGAAGGCTGACTGGTAGGGCTTTGGGCCCATGTCAGAGAAGTCGTGAGTTCGATCCCCGCCTGTTGAGGACTCTCCGTGTACAAAATGGCGACTGGTACACGCTAAATCTGTCGGGGTTACAAAGTCCTTCAATCTCCCATAACAAATAAATACCTCTGGGGGTGCTGGATCGGAGATCGATCATACTCTGGTTCAAGTCTAAATTACGATCTGAGGATGGATGGATGGTGTGTGAATACGCCCTCCCTGTGAAACGGGATGAGACGTATGTATGTTGTCTACGGATCATCCTCAGGAATGTTTCTCAGACCGTCGCCAGTAGCCCAATGTGTAGGTCTAGTATGACGTAAATAAAAGCACCAAAAGTTTCCTTTTCTCTGTAAATAATAATTATAAATATGTTGGAATAATCTTATTCTTTTTTAATGAAACTGGAGTACCTTATACTAAGTACTAAAGGGTACTTTATACCCAAATTTATCTAGGGTTATAGAATATTTACCAAAATACCTAAGGAGCCACCTTGTCCTCTCCCGTAATTCCAAGTATAAGGCTCTATGCATACATTTTCCATAAGGCTAGCACATAAATCCTTAAATAAGCACTTAAATTGGATCAAATTATGAAAAGTCAGAAATACTCAATACTTTCTGGAAGTTATTTTGCGAATTGCAGAGCAACAAAACATGAGAGAGGCCAAATTGGGCACACACGTCTTTCAAGTGTTAAAATATAAACTTTGCTACCACTAGAAGAAAATTTTCCCGAAAAGCGCAATCATTTTAATTTTGAGGAAAATATTGATTTTTGACGGAAAAAAACAATGATGGATAAGGAGCAATTAATTATACAGGTAGGTGAACGGAGCTAGCAGGGAGGAGCCCTCATGTACAGTTAAACAGATTTTTAGTTATAATAGACTTATAATAAAAACAATTCTTTCAAAAGAAAAAAAAATACATAAATTATATTAAACTTTCAATACATTTATGATTGAAAATTTAAATATTGATTACTTCAAAATTGAATTCGTAATATCTTGTTCACACTTAAAAAGAAACGCCTTAACTTATAGAAATATTGCCATTATGCATATCTAATCACGGAATCTTAGAAAAATAAAATGGGATAGAATCGATTTTGCAAATGGTTTTATCGATACATTTTATAATTACATCCTGATGGATGTTGCGATTACCNAGTCGTCTTAATGATGAGAACTTGGAATCATGCTAAAATTAAAATCAACAACATACAAACCTGACTTACTCAAACTTTCCATGGATATGCGAGCACATTGTTCGCATTAATAAATATTTATTAAGTATAAAATTTAGTTTCATTTAGTGTAATAAAAGTTTAATAAACAAGCAGATTTGGCTCCCAATTTTTTTAAAATTTTTGTAATGTTCATATTTGGCTCTTTGGCTAATAAGTTTGCCGACCACTGAGGTAGGTGAACGGAGCTAGCAGGAAGGAGCCCTCATGTACAGTTAAACAGATTTTTAGTTATAATAGACTTTAATAAAAACAATTCTTTCAAAAGAAAAAAAATTACACAAATTATATTAAACTTTCAATACATTTATGATTGAAAATTTAAATATTGATTACTTCAAAATTGAATTCGTAATATCTTGTTCACACTTAAAAAGAAACGCCTTAACTTATAGAAATATTGCCATTATGCATATCTAATCACGGAATCTTAGAAAAATAAAATGGGATAGAATCGATTTTGCAAATGGTTTTATCGATACATTTTATAATTACATCCTGATGGATGTTGCGATTACCGGCGATCTGGCAACAGTTCATGCATGAAAACTAGACTTGGCGATGAATAAATAATTCAATTTCATGGTGTTGAAGTCGACATAAAGAAACAGTCATAAGCATATTGGTTCATCTTTAATATACCTTTCTAAAACACATTTCTTGCAAGCAAAAGATAATTTAAGAACTATTCACCGTGCAATATTAATTGCTGTAAATCGAACGTGAAGTCATTTATTTCAACGCGATTCTGTCTACATCTTTTTCACACAAGTATTTTATTGAGTGATTTGTAGCGTGCGTTCTTGATGTTTTTAATTTTAAAACGCAAATTTTAATTTAAACATTAACTGTTCATTCTATCAGTCAGTTGCATTGATTGCGATATTGATTTTGGTAGAATTTAAGCATTAACTGTTCATTCTATCAATCAGTTGCATTGATTGCGAAATTGATTTTGGAAGTAAAGTATGATATTAAAAGATGCATTGATTAAAAATGAAACAACTAAGAAAGCTAACCTGTAAAAAAAATCTGCTGAATTTACAGATAAAAACTGACAGCTGGTGTACCAGTGTAAAATCGTTTACTTCAAAGAAATATATTGTTATTTAAAAACAGACGACGGTTTTTTTTAGGCAGATAAGTACTGTTATTTTAACTAACTCTGTTATTTTGACCAAAAAAAAACTATAAAAGAACTATGTCCTGTAAGCAAACTAAATTTCAACAAACGTAAAGACCCTACCGTTGATATTAATAATTTATGCATAACATAAAATATACTTTTTTTCCTCATTAGGATTCAAGAATATTATATTATAAGCTTCCGCGGAGTGAAGAATATTATATTATAAGATTCGTGAAAATTGCAATTTTATTCCTATAAAAGAACTTGTTCTAATTTAGAAAAGTTTTAATCTACGAGTTTTAAAAATCGTTTTCTAATGTTTTTAATTGAAAATACATAAAATCATTAAATAAGCATTTGAGATTAAAACATTCATTCTTTTTAGTTAACTCATTTTAATTCGATCTTGTTCATGCCTTTTTAGAAATAGGTCGTTCTTACTTATGTTCTTGCGGTCAACTTAACTCTCGCTGAAAGTTTCTCTCAGAACTAAAATGAAAGCTTGTTTTTTAAGTGAAAAAACAATACTATATTTCCAAGCAACGTCCTTTTTTCTTATTTTTAATCACATATCTTCTATAGTTTAATATATTACATTATTTAACTTCCTGAAAAATGTTATTAATAACTTAAATCACGTAGAACGGCTCATCCTAAATTTAAATCACGACTTTCGAACAATATTAATCAAGTGAAATATGCATAACGAGCTTCGAATTGTAAAAAAGAAAAAGACCGACCGTCAGAAGGTCGGCCAAAAACAAGATTTCTTTCAGTTCAAGGTGCTTTAAAAGACTTCTTTACTTGAAAACATTTTTTCCATCTTATCTGGAAAAGTTTTACTTCTTTATAATTACAATCAATCTACTTCTCATACTATTTTCCAAAATCTGCCGCTAATACGTTTCGCTTTGATGGCTACTCATTCGAATTTTTTTTTAATGATTTTCACCTTACTTTTTTTTCTGGCAAGGTTTCTAAAATCGTTTGCATTTGAGGAAAATGAAAAAGAAAGAGAAAATAATTCTTAAATACGCTTTTGCCTTCTTTACATCTTTGAAATTTATGAAGCCATAAAAAAGTTGTAAAATTAAAACGCGATTTTCTAATGATTTTTGTAAGGGGGAAAAACGTAGGTTCAAACAGAACTTTAAGAAAAATGTTACAAAAATGTGGAGTGGTTGCTTTGAAATGTAAATCTTGCTTTTTTAGAATCCTTAAAAAAATTATTAACCTATTTAAATGTAAATCTTGAAACACATATTTATTATTTCTATAAATTCTATTTACTTATTTTATAAAATAATATGCCTTCACAAATTTAACTGCCTACCGTATTTAAGAATCTACATACAAATAATAATCTTTATATTCCATTTAAATATTTTTTTTCCCACAATAAACTATATGCGTGTAAATTAACATACACTTTTATATAATTTACATACTCATAATAATTGATATATATTTGAAGGGGTTAAACAAACATATTTTTCTTTATAGATATACCAGAATGCCTAAAATAATCTGTATACAAAATAATCTATGTTTCTATTAAGTATATTATTATAATCTAAACAATTTAGATGCTAGAATCAAAAATGCGATATTAAGAATATTGCAATAAAGTGAATAATATAAATTAAATCAGTTGTTCTTAAATATCCTTATAAATCCATATTGGAAAAAAAAACATCAAAAATTGCATGTTTTTTTTTATTTAAAAAAATTAATTTATTCTATAATTCTTCGTTATTGCCTAAAAAAGGTGAGGTTTCATTTTGGTATATTTATTAATCACACCTATACACATAAAAATGGTAAATAAAAACAACCATATTTATTTCTACGTTATTCGACAAAGTTTCTACTCTCTGCAGAAATAATAAAACAACCGAATGCCTGGAAGTGACGTCATTGTAGGTAAATCATGGGATTAGTCGATTTAGCAGCCAATCACATCCGACACACATGTGCGACGTCACTTACAGATATCCAATTAAATCTGATTCATACCACACGGTTAGGCATAATCACTTCACTTCTTTTCGAGTTGCAAGTGAAGAATTATAAACAGAAACAAATATATTTGTATTTTTTTATTCTACACTTTCAGAAAAATCAGTTTAATATTTTGAACCATAATGAGATGAAACCTTAATAAAGTATTCAATAAAAAAATGTTTTTGTTTTGTTTTGTCCTTTTTTTTCAAATTTGCACTACCATCGGATAATCAAATTTAAGAAGAACGTAAATAAGTTCGATCTTAGCACCATATTAAGGTTTCAGCAAAAATGAACGATTATAACGAAACTCAAAAATGAACTTATCCCAAAATTTTCCTGAATTTTTTATTGTCTACCATACCTTAGAAAAAAAATATTTTCTTTTGTATCAAAAATTAAATTAATGAAACAGGAAATAAGACACAGAAAAGATTATCTTTTTAGAACAAATAATCATTCTAATATTAACAATTAAGAACTTAAAACGATAAAATGCTATTTTCATCTTATTATAGTATACAAACTTTCCCATCGCCTTAACTACATATTATTAAGCTACATACACAAGATAAAGGAAAATACTGAAGGAGGGTTTTAGACAAAATGCAGGAAAAATTTCATTTATCGCCATACTTCTTCATCGAGCTTTTTTAATCATTGAAACGCCTGATTAATTTGCATTTCTTGTGAAACTACCAAAACACTCTCATAGATTAAAAAAAACTACCATAGAAAAATAACGTTACGTAAAGCCATCAGAAATAAAAATAATATCCATTATTTATCAAAGTTTAGAAGTTTTAGAACAAAATTATTTTTGGTTGAATGCGGTAGTGCGCACGTTTGTGCGCAGTACCGAAATTTTGGTTCCCGTTGAAATATGCCGCAGCCAACATAAACCATATAATTCTTAAAATTAATTCTTGAGCATGAACGCAAGATCGTTAGAGGTGAGACGGCCTCGGCATTCGGGCCATTATACTAATGGCAAACTTCATTCTTATCCTTAAAGCTTTTTCCGTTTGCTCTACAACATTTTGATTGAAAAATATTGGAAAAAAATCCCATGGTTAATTATAACTACATAAATAATACATAAAACAAAAATTTTAAGTAAAGCTGATAAAAAGTGAAGAAGTTATCGAAACAAACGTAAGTAAATGTCTCCAAAAAGTTCTTACATCATTGCAACGTTTTGCTTTAGTTTCACAAAATTCGTTAAAATGACTCATTTAAATGTAAGCCAATGCATAATGTAAATATAAATATATATTTTTTTATCTTTTATATGATCAAACTTTAAAAAAAAAGCTTTTTTTTTCTTATTAAAGAAAGAGTGATGTTCCCCTTCATACAAACAACCAAACGTTTTTAAGAAAAGAAATCGAGCAGAGCATAAAAAAGTCATCTAAGTTCGATTTTGATCTAGGGTTAACAATAGCGCCCTAGTTATTCTTCTTAAAAGAATACTTTAATATGGTATCCTTTCATCAACAACAAACAATTATTAGTTTTTTTTACAAGCCTTACAAATAGACTGTGACGATTGTTTTAAACAGCTATACATTCAGAAAGAATTTTACAGGTTTTTTCTCCCCTTTCCTATCGTCTAATATTCATTTTGTTTGTTTCTCTTCTTCGATAACGCAGACGATAACGATAGATCATTAAATCGAAGTTATTCCAATGACGTGGAAAAAAAAGCAAACGATTTTTTTCCCCCGACTTCAAAAAGAAATTAGTGGCAGCACTTTTTACAATCATTAAACTATTAGTTTTTCCTTTGCATTCACAATTATTGTTATGACTTACACGTATTTTTTTATATTGAGTTGTAGGTTTGTGAACTAAAAAATAAAAAGAAAGCTATTAACTATATTTTAGCCTAAAGCTATTATATAGTTAGTAGCTTTGATGCAGCTTTATTTTTAAAACTCCGGTATCATAACACTTGTTCGGGATTTATTGAAAAAAATCAGCTTCGACCATTGAACCGATTTAAACCCGGTAGAGCGTGGTCATAAATAATTGGTAAGTAAATAAAAGAACCTTCGATGGTCAAAGTTTTCAATTTCAATGGAAAGAAATTTTATATTGTATATTAACTGGTTAGAGGACATATAAAATGCCTATGGACTATACTAAATGGTTATGGAACATTTTGAATTCTGTAATGTAAATACTAATTTATTTAAAATATATGATGCTATTTTACTATATAGCAAATAATAATCATTAAATAATGTGGTAACGAAATATAAAAATTTCAAAGTGGTGCCTTTGGATTTTTCATTGATGTCAATCGCTATAGGCATCAGTGGAGTGCCTATAGCTTAAGAATATGGCTAATGTATCAATCTTGATTTTTAAAATTTTAACAAAAAAAAAAGCTTTTTCCAACCGCTCCAAATTAATAATTAAAACGCATACATAAAAGATATATTGCTGAGGCAGCTACGCTTTTACGTAAAGGAATACTGAGGAGATATTAGAAAATTCTACCTAGTATAACTGTTATTTTATTACCGATTTGTAAACAATCATTCAGGTTTGCATCATTGTTTTAATAAAAATTCAGCTATCAGCAAGAAAAATTTCAAATACTCTTATAAATTCAGTTCTTTTTCTAAATGTATTTTTTCCCCACAAATTCAAGGTAGGCAATTTCATTTGTTAAATAAATTAGTAAAAATAAATTTTAAGAAATCCGTAAAAGAAGGACAGAATTATTAAATTTAAAAAAGAAATTTACCAATGTAATTTTTTTAAAGTTATCAATTATTTACTCTCTTAATTAAAATGATACTCATTTAAGTATCACTCTTAACATATCCTTAACTCAAACATAGCATCATACTTAAAAATAAATAAATAAAATTTTGAAAAAAAATCAAAGGTACAATAAAAATCAATGCAAGCTGAAAGCTCTCAGTGCGGAAAGAATGTGAGATAGGAAAGAAGTGTCCCCAAGTGTGGTGGTAACGATTTCTAAAACTCTCCCAATTTTGAAGCAATTGTCGTAACTCTCAAATTAAATTAGATATCAGGACCTCTAGTTTTAAATGATGTGAAATTAAAGATTCGTTGAATAAATTGTTCACTAATTATTAAGGTTACATTTATACACTAGATATTGTTTTTAAATTGTTCGTAAAGTTTATTAAAAATGTGCGTGAGCGCCGATCTCCACAACGCATAAGTTAAGTTATTTTCTAAGCTTTTAATTTTGCGTGCGGGAACAACCATGCGTGGTGATAGAGATGCAAAAAATGATCGTTAAATTACGTATTTGTTTTTTTAAACCGTAAGTATTTCGCCTCTGTGTAGAAAACAACAAAAAATCATCAAGGTGTGAAACTGCTTCATTATACGTTATAATTATTGTTAATTCACGGTAAGTTGATCTGCATTCATCATTCTGGCGGAAGTGTGTCATTATCCAAACACATTATTTAGTTTTTTCTTCTTCTTATGAATATAATTTTTTTGTTGTTCCCATTTGTGTTTTAAATGGTTTATATACGAGAGTTGAAATTAACAAATTGCAAATGCGCGTGAATAAGTTCTTAGTGTACAGTATTTGGTTTATGTTAAAGTATCTAAAAACAGAATATCTGTACACGGTTAAAATCAGTGTAGGGTGGTGAAGAATCTGCGCGAATCTGATTCATCGACTGGTTGTCTAATAGGTTTACACTTTCTCCCATACCTGTCTCAGTGGCTTGAAAATTACTACAATATAAAACTCTCGGTGATTTCACTACTGGAAAAGTCCGCACACAAATTGGGGGTTCGGGAGCTCGGTACGAAGGCCGGATGAATACCAGTTAAATTGTTAAAATTTAGTGGGCGTGTTGTCTTCGTAAAAACATTTAGGATAACCACATCCGAGTCATTAATTTATTATAATAGCCATTAGTGTATGAGGCCAGAGTGTCTAAGGCCATTATAATAGCTATTAGTGTAGCCCTAGGCTATTAGAATAGTCATTAGTTTATTAGAATAGCTATTAGTGTAGCTCTAAGGCTATTAAAATAGCCATTAGTGCAGCCATAGGTTATTAGAATAGCCGTTTGTTTATTAGAATAACCATTCGTGTAGCTGTAAGGCTAATATAATAGTCATTAGTGTAGCACCAGTCTATTAGAATATAGCCATTAGTGTAGCTCCATGCCTATTAATAACTATTAATTTAGCCTTGGGCTATTGGAATAGCCTTTAGTTTATTAGAATAGCCATTAGAGTAGCTCTAGTGTGACGTTAGCAACCAAAGCGACACATGTACAGCGCAGTAAAAAAAGAAAAGAAAAAAGAAAAAAACGGACTACCCTGAATAACTTTTGGTCGGATCTTCATGTTCTAGAACTCAATCCCATTGACTCGGTGGGGTGAGCTGAAAATGAATACGATATTTTGCGATACTAATAAGTGAAGACGATATTTTAAGTTACAAAATCAGACAGAAAAAACTTACTTTCTCTAAATAAACATACCTTTTTTATTCTTCGACGGATGCGGATTCCTTGCCGCCAAAACATACGGGGGTAGCCGCAATCTCGGAAATATGGTAAAGATAAGCAAATTTTATGATTCTATGCAAGAAATTTTCAATTCGTTTAAAAAGTTCTCGAGATATGGCGAAATACGCAAAAAGTAAAATTAGCATCAAGGGATCCAAATTCTGGATCGAATCTCCTGATCCTAACTATGGGGATCCTATTTCCCAAATTTCGACTACCCGTCAATTTTTGAGATCAGAGATCCGAATACGTTAAAAAGATTTGTTTATTCAGAGAAAGTGCGTTTTGGGGCAGGGCTAAAGAGAATAGAAGGGCTAGTTCACTCCGCTCTTAGAGCTGAATCCCTCCTCATGACGTCACTGTGTCCACAGTTCTCGGAGATCGCAAGCAAAGATATTATTCTAACTTCGCATCTTTCTCTTTGTTAAAATAAGTTAGACTTTTTCTGGTTATTAGCTTTCAAACTTTACGTAATTAACACATTATTTCCGTTCATAAACATAGTTCAAAAAAAACTTTCGTGGCCATTATATTTAAAAAAAATACCATTTTAAACTTATAAAAATGTTTTACTAGTTGGCAAAAATGACACTATAAATACTTTATTTTAAAAAGTTCAGTTTTAACTTTAACTATTAAGAAAAATGAAGGCATATATCGACACTTTTTTTATCTACATATTCTTTTATAACGATAAGTTAAGTTAAATTTAGAATCCCTGATTTTAAAATATGTCGTTAATAGCAATTTGTTCATACTTAATCATTAGGAAACATCAACCTTAAACGCTAATTACTGAAACAAAATAATAATTTAGGTTCATAATGACATTAGAAATTTTACAATTGTTTATAGACATTTAAATTTACGATGATATAATTTATAGATATTTAAATTGAAGAGAATATAATTTTTAAAAAAAATCATAAATATTTAGAATAACTACATTAAAAAATATGTTATGAAATTAGGAGAATTCCAACTATATACTATATATTTTATTTATACTTTTTATTTACATTTTAATTTTCTTTGACTTTATCCATTTTTTAATTTTTTTCACCTGCCTTTCTTTTTGAAGTAATGAGGCGGTTTCTATTTAGATAATGAATTTTTATAAAAGTTCTTAACGACAGAACGAACGTATTGCTGTTTTATATTAGCTGTGTCATTTCGGAATCCATTTTTTACATAGTTGTTCATTTACTTTAGGGAACACGCGGAAAATTATATTTTTTCCTTTTGTTTTTCTATCAAAATTTTTTCAAGTAGCAATCGCGCAAACTGGCATTTCGACAATAGTTTTAAAATCTTGTAAATTCACAGCAAAAACTGAGGAAAGTCATTATAGAAAATAACAAATGTCTTAGAATATCTCGCAAAAGGAAATGCTTCAATATTAGTTAGAGCTAGTAAGGCCGAACGCTCCGTTCTTGAAGTAAAAGTGCGAGCTTTGCGCCAAACTGACGTCACTAGAGAAAATCGGAGAATTGGCTCGGCGAGAGCTACTTCAAAGGAGTGAACCAGCCCTTCTATCCTCTCTAGCCCTGGTTTTGGGGTCTAATTTCGTAAATTAAAATCGTTTGCACTCATTAATTAGCATATTTAAGGTCACCCTCTCGAACCATTAAGATTGAGTGCTGGAAAGTGAAGATTCGATCAAGAGTTGTTCAGAGTGGTCTTTTTTTTTTTTTTTTTTTGGTGCACTGCAAATTAAATTTAAGTATTTCGCTATATCTCGAGAACTTTTTAAGTGAATTGAAAAATTTTTACACACAATTATAAAATTCGTTTATCCAAAGATAATTTTATGCAAAGTATAACTTTTATTAAATATTTACTATTTTTTATTATATTTTTAAGAATGGTCGAAAACATTTTGAATTGATAATAAGGTATACTAGTTCTATAAGATAAATAAGGTGTACAAAGTTGTTTGAATTATTTTAAATCCCGTAGTTTTATATGCAAAATACAAAATTTGAGCTAAATTAGCGGAACAGTTCCTAAGAAATCGAATTTTATGTATATGACTTTTTTGAAATTCTATTTCTCAGAAATTACTCGACTAATTTCGCTTAAATTTTGTATTCTGTCATGTTTGCCAAATTTAAAACTACGCTTTTTTTTTTTTTTTGATATGGCGAAGTACGCAACTTTAATCTACTTTTCTGTCTAAACTATTGGAACCATCTTTCTCCAGATTGTTGATATCCTCAATATTTTGAGAGCCACAAGAATTCAAATCTTTTTGAAACTGTCACTTTTTTCCACTGAAAACAAATTCTTGTGTCTGATTTCGAAACTTAAAATATCGTCTACACTAATTAATTACTCTATTTAAGGTCCAACCTTTGAGCTTTTACCCCCCTGGCTCACAATGGGCTGTTGCGAGAAAGCTTTATGTCTTATAGTTGTATAATTCTCTAAAATACTGTAAATAACCAAAAAAAAAAATTTTTTATTTGAAAAAAAAAACTAACTAAAAAGTGTTTTTTTAATGTTTTTGTTCCTAATTCCACTTGCTCAGCAAGTCTACTATGGGAATCCAAACGATTTTGAGGCAAAGGGCGCATTGCTTGTTTTATTTCAGTAGCACCATCTATAGCCAAGAATACGTCACACACACACGTCGCAGCCCGTTTAACAGGGAGGACCCATTCATCCACAGTTCGTAATTTTGACCTGAACGGTCAATCTCTAATTCAGAACCCCCAGAGGTATCGATTTATTATGGGAACTTAGTAACCCCGACAGATTTAACGTCCGCCCGTCACCATTTAATACATGGTATTCTTCGGCCTAGGGGATTCGAACTCGGGATCTCACAAACATGCGTTTAACGTCCTATCCATCAGTCTATATCGGTCTATTTCTTATGCTATATATATATATAGCCGTATTAGATTAAAATATTTAAACAAACTTTTTAAAGTAAAGTAAAAGAAAATGAGTAAAGTAGAAATAAATAAATAAAAATAAAGCGTAGTAAGATTCTTTTTTGTAAGGAACTATTCTAGAAAATTAGAGTATAGGATTTATTAAAAAATTTGAAAATAGTGTACCGAGTTAATTTAGAAATACATGGAGTGCTGCCTAACAATTATCCGCTAACACAATAATAAATTGTTAATGAGTATGCTATTATAAAATCGATTGTTTTTTTTATTCAGGGGGAATTTAAAGTCTTAGGCATAAAAAAAAGCAGCAAATGAATATCATTAGGTTGAAAGAAACTGACGTTTGTTTGATAAATAGCTATTTAATGCACATGCTAAGAATAATACATAAATCATTCATATTTTTTTAAAAAAAATGAGACTACTAATGGAGACAAACAAAAATTTAAATTTATCCCATGCTTAACTCTTTGACGCAGATGGGACAGCTGTGTCCTTTTTATATATTTTTTTCCTGACACTCTAATTATACATATTTTTGTATTTCTTAATTATAATCAAGAGTCTAATAGTGATTAAAAAAATTTCTTAGATTAGCGGAATTATACTTGTACCAAAGTATAAAATCCAAAAAAAAAAAAAGTAGTCAGACATTTTTTTTATAATTTGATTTTTGTAAATTAATGAAATTTCAACGATGGATAACTGTTTTTCTTAGATCTAAATAACTGCAAATAATTGGAAATCGGAAAAATTATTGTTTTAACGCGGTAAAAAACACCGGTGTTTCAAGATGTATTTCATAACCATAAATTATTCAAATATTATAATTTCCGCTCATTTTGATTTAAATTAATCCAGGCTAGTTGAAGCTGATGAAGACACGATAATGGCGATAATTGTTGCAAATCAGCAAATAACTAGTGAGATCACTGAGAAATTAAATTTATCGAATTCGATTCGCCTAGATTTAATATCGGATCTCGACATATTTCGCCTTGATTTAATATCAAACCTCTACATATTCGCCTATATTTAACATCAAACCTCGTTACATTCGCCTAGATTTAATATCAAACCTCTACATGCCTATATTTAACATCAAACCTCGTTACATTCGCCTAGATTTAATATCAAACCTCGACATGCCTAGATTTAATATAAAACCTCGTTATATTCGCCTAGATTTAATATCAAACCTCGACATATTGTTTCCTCGCTTGCTCTTAAGGAATAAAATTTGCGCTTTTGCGTAGATCTACTTCTCAAACGTCAATAAAATTATTAATTTTTGAAGCACATCATCAATGGGGATTTAGAAATTGGTTTATCACAATATTTCTTTCCATCTGTAGTAAATAGTAAATTGTTTAGATAGTAAAACTTTTACTTCAAATTAGGAGATCAAATACAACTGGGCTCGTGTGAGACACTTAAATTAATGGGGCTGATGTCACGCTAAATAATATGGCTAATGTGAGACACTCGAAGTAATAGGCCTAATGATGACATTCCGAATTCTTAAATTGGATTTTGTGCTTGTTTTTGTTTTAACAAATGCGTAAATCATACTGTTTATATTCATCAAATCATAATATTCCAGAGTCGTGGTGGCTCAGGGGATAAAGCGTTCACCTTCCATTGGGGTGAACTGGGTTCGAATCCCAGCGAGGACTGGTCGATCCGCACCTGTTTCGCACCGACTACAATGCTGACGTAAATTATCCTCAGTGGTATACGGATCATGGGTTAGAGACTGCTGGTCGTCAGGCTAACAGTGGGTTTTTTTTCGTGGTTTTCCTCTCTGTGTAACACAAATGCGGATTAGTTCTATCAAAAAGTCCTTCACGAAAACGAATTTCTCCCAATACTTGATCCAGGAGTTTCCTTGTTTTTTGGATTGGGTTCAAAATTACAAGGCTACGGAGTTGAACTTTAGTAGTCGTAAACCCAAAATTGGGTCGGCTGTTCAACGACGGTAATAAAATGAAATAAAATGATCATATTTCAAGTATTTAACGAAATAATTGCACAGAAAACCTTTTTTCTTTTTCTAAACTTTTTTATTTGACTTTACATGCTTTACTGCGCAGAAAATTAAGTAATATATGCAGTTAAAATCATTCAAATATGATTTTATGTCAGTAAAATATGATGAGTATTTTAAGCAATTTAAATTTGGAATATGCTTGTGGAGCCTCTATTAGAGAGTTTCGAAGTCAGAAGGTTAATCCATTAAATTAAAAGTTATTTGCTGGGGTGCAGTAGGGTTGGAGCAGACCTGTACGACGCTCCTGTACTTTTCCTGTACTTTTTAGTAGGCAGAACTTGAGTCTGGAACTTAAATGAGCAAATTACTACTCTTAATTTAATGATTTTATTGTTATTATTTTATTTTATTTTTGTTTGTTTGTGGCTCGGGGTATAGAGAGTTCGCCTCACTATGAGATGTCCTTGGTTCGTATCCCAGCTGTGGCTGGTTGATACGAAATCTGTTTCCGGCTCGCACCAACCACAGTGCTGATATAAAATATCCCCAGTGGTAGACAGATCATGGATTAGAGACCCCTTGCTGTCAGGCTAACCATGGGAGATTTTCCTCTCTATGTAACTCAAATGCAGGTTAGTGACATCAAAAATTCCTCTATGACAGGCTAGTTTGTCCCAATGCTTGATTAAAGAGTTGGAGTTCCCTTGTCTTCTGTATTGGATATAAAATTACAAGGTCACGTAGTCGAACACGGATAGTTGTGAACTCATAATTGGGTCGACTGTTCAACAATATTATAAAATATAAAATAAAATCTGCTCATAATCGTAACTACTTGAAGACTAACTTTACGATAATGAGCAAAGTTTAAAGGCGTTACTAAATTAAGACATTTAGATATTTCATTCCCTTATAGCTGTTTCTAGTATTAATGGTTAATTAAACGGAAAATGATAACTCAGTACTATAATTTTTTTTAATAAAAGCAGTTTAAAGTCTTAACAAAAAAAAATAATTAATCTGTAGGTTTCTATCGATATAAAAAATTCATTTTTAAAAAAGATTAAGTGAGACTGAATATCTGAATAAAAATATTTAAAATCGTTGTTCAGAAAAATCGTTGAGAGAAAAAATGTGGGCGCTGTTGTAAAAATAAGATAAGAGAGAAAAAAAAAAAAAAAAAGGAACTGTGATAACTTTAGATGATTTTTAAATTTGTTGATCAAAAATTATCTTTGATAATTTTAACACATTAAACAATTGCATTTTCCAAATATCGTTTGCAAACTACAACAATGCAAACGATTGCAGTTTACATTTTTAGCACTATTATTTGTGGAATTTCATTTCTTTTTCCTTCTCTCCTTTTTTCTCAAAATAACTTGATATTCTTTTTCAAGTAATTGTTGATTAAATTTCCCTACTTATGTTTACGAATAAATTCTTTTTAAACTGTCGGTAAATCACGTTTAAAAAGTTAATTTTATAGCATCGTTATTTAAAAATATTTTGTGATGCAATCACCCTGTTTAAATCCAGTTTCTCCAGTTTAATACTTGTTTAACTATTAATTTAAGCGATGAAATAAATTATAGCTTTCGATTAACTGTTATTTTAGTTAACCATCACATTAAACAATTGCATTCTTTTTTTCTTTTTATTTTCAAGTTTTTTATACCGGGGGGAAAAAATTTATAAAGCGAGTTTGGAGATCTAGGATGAGATAATAATCAGGAATATAGAATTATTTTTTATCAGCTCCTTTTTTTAATCGTCCAACACTTCTTTCCTACAAAGTTAAAGGGAAGCCTAAATCACCTGGCAAAACATATAACAAAAAACTTTCCATTCAAAAAAAGAAAAGAAAACTTCTTTTAGAGCAGACGCTGTTCGCGTGTCGTATAGTTCCCTGCCCTCTTATTGGTCGAGGGCAAGACGTTGTTGATTGGTCTAGAGTTGTTAGCGCAGACTGTTGAATGCTGGTCGAGTTTTGCAAATCAAAAAAACGAAGTCGGTTGTAAACTTTATAGTGGAGTGTTTTGATTGTCTTGCCTTGGATATTTAACTTCGGCTTGGATTATTAATTTACAGCACTTATTTAAAGGATTTATATTTAAAATTCCGTAACAATTTACAGGATACGACGTGAGTTTGTCAATGTTTTCCTGTCTTTTATGACATTGGCAGGTGTTCGGTTGTTGTTGTTTTTTCATTTTGAGTCTTAGAACATGTGTTTTGTGCTGTGTCAATAATCGAATGTTTAACTAAAACCCATGTCGCTGTCTATCATGAAATTGAAAAGTGTTGAAACCCCTACAGCGTGTGACATGACGAAATATCAGTGAGTTTATTATTTTATGTACTTATATATATTTTAATTTTATATTTTCAATGATTAATTCAGTTTTTTGTTTACATATAAGTACCAATTTTTAACTAAATGCTGCAATGTGCAGAACTTAAGAGTGTCACATAAATTAAACGTTGCGTTCCATTTATATTTAAAACTAGCAATAAGTTGTAGACTAAAGCATAAAATATTGTGCCTGTAGTTTATTGTTATTAAAATATTTGTCTTATATATTAACATATCAATTTCAATAACAATATTTATGCAATTTTTCTGCGAAATGCCCAGTTTACCAAGTAATAGTTTCTACTAGAATCTGGGGGTCATTAATTAAATTACGAATTGTAACTAATGTATTCATTTTGTTTCTATTATGTAAGCGAAGAAAGAAAATGTTTATTAATGCAAAAAATGAATTAAACAAGTTTTAGCTGTTGTGTTTGCATTATTAGGCGAATAAAATAACCAATTTTTTTTGTTTTTAAAGAATACACTGCACAATGCAATTATAATTGTGTAAAGAAAACTGTTTCTTTACACAATAATTGCATTTTGCAGTTTCTCCGAAATTTCTTTATTTATTTTTAAGTTTTAAAATTTATAAATTTCGTTTATAATATTGGGATTGAAAATTAAATTTCCTCGCCAATTGTAGATATATTTCTTTCACAGTGAGAATCATATTTTTCTCAAAACATTTGTTTAAAAACATTTCTTGGCACATAAGTGTAAAATTATTATAGTGTTCTTTGAGGTAATAAACACAACTATTTAACCATATCCAAAAAGTCAGTATTAATGCATTATAAAGATTCTTAAAATTTTTTTTTTAAAATGGTGCAATTATAGTACTTAAAGCTTGTGTTTCTGTATGTAAAACAAGTTATGAGAAAATTTGTATGAAAAATTATGAGTAACTGCAAGCTGCATATTGAATTTATTTATTCGTTGAGCTATTGAGACTCAAACTATAAATTTTTAACTGACATGTTCATAATATTTTGTTTACCATACTAGCCAATTTATAGCCCAATTCACGTGTCCGGTAGGCTAGTTGATTAGTCAAATTAGCCTAATTAACTCACCCTTACTAAGGGCACTGTTTATTCTAATATTTTGGCTTAGCTCCGTATTTGTTTTCTATTAAAAATATTTTCGCTACCAATTTATTTATCCATTCCACTGCAAAAAAAAAAAAATTACTCATAAATACGTTGAGGTGCCTTTTTTTTTACAAAGAAAAAAGAAAAGAAAAGACAGAAAATTAAAAAAACTGTTATGAAAAGTTTGCATTTATTGAATCCCGTGGTTAAAAAAGAAAAAGTAGGTCTTTTAGCTTTTAACTCTAATGATTAAAAAAGGGGCATGTCTATTAGGATATTTTTTTGAATTGCAAGTTATTCTATAGAAATAATAATTAAAAAAAAGTTTGCAAATTTTAATGTGTTCACTTATAGAAAATATCAATGACGTTTTTTACTTTATGATTATTTATTTTCATGAAATTGAAATTATTGCTGAATGAGTTTTTCATTCTGAAACAAAGTTTAAGATTAAAAATAGAAAACTATTATAAAAATTTTACATTTATTGAATCATTTGGTTTTTTTTCTTTCTTTTTATTATTTTTGAATAGAAGTAAAAGACACATTTGTCTAGCTAATTTTTAAATTACACATTATTCTTTATCCATAGACTACAAGACTTACAAATTTCTGCTGTATTGCTGATAAAAAATATCAATGCAGTTTTTCTATATTTGAACATGCGTAGTCAGCATATTCGTTTCACATTTTGCTCATATAATGAGAGTATTTCTTTTAATGTTAGATATAGGGCGAAATGTTTAAAAATTTAAAAAAGCTTTAATGATTTCTGATTCTTTTAATGTTTAACTGCTATTAATATTTTTGAACTAGTAATTACTTATTTTGCATTTTTCATAATAAGAACAAGTTTTAAGAATTATAAAATTTCACAAAATCTGGGATTTTATATCATTTGTTTAACTTCGTTATCATTTATTACGTTATTGTTTATACATATACATTTATTTCATAATGTTAGGCGTAAACACAAGATAATAAATAAAATTTTAATGTCCCTTTTCTATCCTTTAAAATAAGTTACATTTATCATGACCGGAATCTGTTTAAAAAAAATTCGAACCAAAATATAGTTCGAATTTTCCGCAAACTTAATATGAATCAAAGTTTACCATATCGTATTTTCTTAAACTGGATTACACAATATTATGGTTCAACTTGGAACATTACGAACATTAAATTTAAAGTTTGCATTACGAACTGTTAGTGCAAAACAAATGGGTCCTCTTAAAAAATAAAAAATAAAAAAACTTTTAACAGATTATAAACAATTGATGTTCAGAAAAAACAGCACCGGTAAAAAGGTAGGTAAGAACAAAATGCAGTACTAATAATCGTAAAAAAGAAACGAACACTTCGTTAGTAATTGTATGAGTTAAACAACCGATTCAATTTAGGCTTTTTAGCTCGAATTTAATGTCGTTAAGCATTTATGCGAATGAAATTTGATATTTTATTTAAAAAAAAATTATGTTTAGCACTAATTTAAAGTTTACGTAAGGAACTTAATTTCTTCAAACTATTTAACAAAATGATTCTCTCCAGCAGTTTCGAAATTTCTTTAAATTTCAATAATCACACTTATGTATTGTGATAGAATAATATACAAACAATACTTTTTTAACTATTTATTTTAAAAAAAAAATCGGTTATCTAAAATATATTTGTTGCAACTTTTCAAAAGGTTAAACACCCCAGATACTATTGTTGATTGATTTAACTGATACATTGTTTATAATAATGCTATTATATATATAAGATAAATGCATTATAAATATTATTATTAAAAGTTCCTTTCCATTCAACTTAAATATTGTATATTAAGTTTTTTTTAAAAATGTATCAAATAAAGTTCGAATAATTATTAAATTGGGTTCAATCTGGTTCAATTCGACTCTGGCCGGTTTAGTGGCTCAAGTCGAATTGGACATTAAATTTATATAATAGTTAATGAGTTTTTTTTTTCGGTGCTTTTTTCATGTGATTCTAAATACACAACCTACTTTTCTAAAATTCACGGTGAAACCCTTTCTTCCGAATTGGGAAACTCACATTTAAGCGAAGCCAAAAAACCAATTTTATTATTATTTTTTTTAAATTTAAGGACATGAATTTAAAAAAATTTTATCTAAAATGAATGTGCTCTGTTGTAAGAGCGTACTATAACAAGTTTAATAAAATTTTGAAAACGTTTAAATTTTCAAGTTTATGGTTAATTGTTTTTTTTTAAATATTTTATAACCGTCGAACTGCCGATCCGTTTTCGGGTTTACGACTACAAAAGTTCTACTCAGTAATCCTTGTAATTTTGAACTCAATCCAGAAGACAAGAGAACTCCTGAATCAAGATAAATTTTGCTTTCGTTGAGGTCGTTTTTGATGGAACTAACATGCGTTTGCGTTATACGGAGAAGAAAACCTCCCACGGTTAGCCTGCCGGCAGGAGATTCTAACCCATGATCCGTTTACCACTGAGGATATTTTACGTCAGCACTGTGGTCGGTGCTAGCCGGTTGCGGAATTCGAAATCGACCAACCATCGCCGGGATTTGAACCCGGTTCATCTCATTAGAAGGCGAACAGTATCCCCTGAGCCTCCACGGCTCTTATGGTTGATTTTTAAAGAATGTGAATTTATTCTACCAAGTTTATTTCAAAAGATGATTTTTAATAAGCTTTGGCGAACAGCTTCCAGTTTCTATGCCCTCTAGGAGTAATTTTATCAAAATTTAATTTAACTTTTGTTAAAAAAGCGGAAGAGCTTCCATTTAATACTTTTCTGTTGTAAAATTAGAAATGTATTTATTATGCCTATTATCTTTAATTAACTCATGAATGTAGAAATTTGAAGAAAAAAATTTGAAATTCTTCATGCTATCTGGATCCAGGTTTTGTTTTTATGGTAACGAATTTTTGAGTTTTTGAGCCATATTTCGTTTAGAATCATGTTTTATTTTAACAATGCAAGGTCGTGTTCAAGGAGGCAGGAATTGAGGAGACAATTGCCCCTATTCGTTGGAATTAAAGTTCTGATAGATCAGTTAGAAATTAATATTTTAGTATATTTATGAAAATTGAAATTTTGAAAGCCAAAATTTCAAAACTTTTGTTGAGAAAGGCTAAAGCTTACAAATTTTAATTTTTATTTATCTATTTTTTTTTTTAAAGTTTTGTTTTCTCTAGGAGACTATAACACGCCTGGCCTTGAACAACGTAAAAATAACCTTGCACCTTTTTTTTTTTTTTTTTTTTTAATTTTTTNTTTAAGTTTAAAACTCTTTTTTTTCTTTTATAAAAATATACTATAATCGGTTTATGCTTATTTTAATATTGCCCTAAAATATGTGATTTTCCGCATGCTTGAATACCTACCTCTGCGAATAGTCCATTGTATGTACCTTATACTTAAATATAAGCCACTACTTCTAAACATTAAGTAAACAAACATTTTGAAGAATGAATATTGTTTGAAAAATAAAATCATATCTTCTAGGAAATACACTTGTAAAAGTTCTTAATCTGCTCGAGTTCTAGTAGCTTAAAATTATCAACGGTCGAGCGGTAGGCCGCAAGCAAGGCCACGTGCTAATAAAGACCTATTTAAAGAAGGACCGGTAGAAAAAGACGTTTGGATGGCCTTCAGATTAGGAAGTAGCCAATACTTCCCATCTCGCGTATAGATGGCAGCAGGTGTCTTCCTCTCTTTGCAATTCTCAGTCTTACAGAATATTTTAATAATTATTTTAGTGGCAAAATTTACTAAGTTTTGATTTTACGGGCAATAATGTCAAATATTTATACTTTTATTTTCTGGAATAAGTTCTTTAGGCTCTTAAGAATAGATTTCATTACGGTATTATGGAAAATGTTTATTTAATGCCGTCAAGTTACTTTTTACACAAATGAGCAAAATAAAGCAAATTTTAGTTTTAATATTGCATTGCGATATACTAAATTTGAATTTTTATATTGTGTTAAAAGGGCTGTAAATGAAAAACAATTGAATAAATTTTTAATTACAGAGAGTAAAAAAAATCTGAAGATATTTGCGGTTTGATGATTTTTTTATTTAGTGTATTCGTGTATAGCAGTATAGTAAATGGAAGATATTATATATATCATATATATTTCTCTTATGTGGCACGACTATAAGCTAGGATATTTCTATATATATTGACAACACTATAGATATTATTCATTTTGTTATGTTGTTAGTAATAGCTTAAGTAATTTTGAATAGTTATACATTAAGTATTTGTTTAGTATAATTTCATATTTTTAAAGAAATAAAAACTTAGAAAACAAATTAGTTAATTTAAAATTAGTTATGAAGATGGAAGAGAATTTGCAATGAAAAGTTTCTCCCGTGTTATGGCGTCCTGTTAAACTCAATATCTATGGTTTGGGGGGAGTAGCCGCAATCCGCTAAGTTTAGTCTTCCTAATCGTTTGTTTAGAAAAGTGGTTGCAAGTTTTGACCCCTAATGCTAATTTCACTTTTTGTGTATTTTGTTTTCTCAAAGAGATCATATTTTTAAATTATATAATTTCTCAAGTACTAGTGGACCGATTATTTTTCTAATTTTCAATTCAATTTAAATCTACGTAGATTAAAATGGTAGGAAATGTGTAGATCTTACAATTCGAAATGTTTAACACTATCAATAAATTAAATGATGAAGTATAAAAAATAATCAATTTCACGGATTTATCTTTGACTTTCGCGAAGTTGAACAATTATGTGTTAAAATCTTCGAATTCGCTTTTAGCTCATGAGCTATGGCGAAATACACAACAAGTTCAAATAACATTAAGGAATCCAAATTTTAAACCACAGCTTTGCCCAAACTGTTGAGATCATATTTTTCTAGATTGTGGCTACCCCATATTTCGAGGGCCAAAAATCCAAATCTGCCAAAAAAAAAAGAAAGAAAAAAAAGATATTTATTCAGTAAAAGTATGTTTTTGTGTCTAAATTCGCCGTTTTTGGTCTAATGTCATATACACAAATTAATTAGCATATTCTAGATGAGACATGACAGTCATTAGATCAAAAGTTGTAGACGCGATCTCTTTAGTTTGCGCTTTGTGCATTTCTGAAAAGAATTTTTTTTTTAAATTTAAGAATAAGGACGTCACAATTTTTTAGAAATGATTTTAAAGAAATTTTATTACTTTTTTTTAAATGCCTTCTCGAAAGTTATCTTTATCTAAATGATAAAAAGGATGTACACATTTATAACAAAATTTGGCTCTTTTGAAACAAATTTAAATAATTAAATTTACTTTTTTTTTCGAGAATTTTTTTCAGTTTTGAAAGATAACCGGTAAAAGTAACAGGTAGCAATATATAAAATAGGTAATTTTTATTGGTTTAATTTTCATAGATTGACAGGCAATTTTTTTTATAAAACAGCGATAGAGATATTAAAAAATAAAAATGAAATTTTTTTGATGTATCTCCAATAAAAATTAAAACTAAAATGTTTAGAATCATTAGAGTCTGTAGATATGAAGTGAAAATTGAAGAGTGAGAATTAGTCGAAAACGAATGATCGAAAAACAAAGTGGATTTTTTGACACAAGTTTTTTTTTTAAAAATAAATTTAAAATACTCACTTGTTTTGTTCAAATTTACAAATTAAATAATTAAACCCCATTTTCATTTTCAGAAATCTTATCTTAGGATCTCTAAACTGATAAGGTCGCCAATTTGGCGTGGCGGCTGATACTAGTTTCAGTATCTTGTGCTTAAATTATCTATAATACAGAGGCCTACCATTCGATTTGCTCGAGATTTATGAATTGAAAATACTCGCACCAAAATCAAAAAGTAAAAACACACTTAAAATTAATCGCTCTACACGACATTTACTCGAAAAATGTATAAAATAGTATCAATTACTCTTTACAACAACTTAATTGGCCCCTATTTAGCCCAACGAACTTATCCAACTTGGGTAATAAATTTAACTAGAAGAAAAATTTTCGTGACTAGCTTGACCGCATAGAGAAAATGTTTTTGTTTGTATGTAGTAACAAATCATTAATAATTTAACGATCTATGAATAATGAATCGTTTCTTCAACGTTACGCCGCTACGAAATGTTCTAAGAAAACCACGAATTTAGGCTAATCAGTTTCATAAATGTACGATTCTGTTTTAGTTTAAAACTTTTCCTGTTAGTAATTAATCTACATGCTACTACAACTTGATTTGTTAAGTTGCATTTTAATTAGGAATCTTAGCGGTGGTTGCGTTTTTAGACATTGCTAAATACTTTGAAAAATAAGTGCAATATTGAGTCATTGCGTGTTTAATTATGTGATTAGAATGTTCTGCAGTAAGTAAATTGCATATTTTGAAAATTACTAACGTTCTCAGGTATTGAAAGACAAAAATAAACAGCTTTCACACGTTAAATCACTACCATTTTTTAAAATGACGAATAATTTTATTTTGCAGCTTGAAATGTTTTTAATGTCTCAGTTTATGTGTAAATACATTGCATTTTTAGTATAAATTATGTATATGTTACCTTTAAAGTATATAATTCAGTTATTTCGTAGAATAACTAGTTCTATGAAATAACTAGTTATTCCCGAAATAACTAGTTATTCTATGAAATAACTAATGATAGATCGTTAAAGTGAAAAATAAACAATTTAAAAGTTAATTTATTAGTTAATAGATCATAAATAGCTAAAATCCCTCGCAAAATGCATTTTATCTCTATTGCGGATGATTAATTGATAAATAATAAGGAAAAGCGGATGATATAATTTATTATTGCTTATATTGCTAACATTTGTTAAACAGAAAGATAAAAAAAGAATACGCAAATTCTACGTCTAAAAGCTACAGAGTAAACTGTACATGCTTAAACGATCAAATTATCGTTATTCTATGGCAGTGGTTACCAACTGGCGGCCCGTGCACCACATCCGGCCCGCTAAGCCTTCCTTTTGGCCCGTGAACTAAAATATATTAGTTATCATTTTTTTTTGCGGACAATTTTCGTAAAAAATCTATATGGATTTAAAATTACTTTTCGTTCGTTAAAAAAAAAAAAAAACTAATTTCTTCGTTTCTGTGAAATTTAACTTACCAACGGTGCAAAAAGAAATTTTTTTAGGTAAAAATCTACTTATTTTAATCTGTAATTTAATACTTTTGTACAACTTGATAAAAATCTGACAGTAATATTAAATGTTCCTTCAAACATAAAAGAGTCCTATATAAATTTTTTATAAAGTTGCGGCTCGCCATTTGATTTGTGCTTTTAATTGCGGCCCCCGGCCTCATGTAAGTTGGAAACCCCTGTTCTATAGAATGCCTAGTTTAATCNCTTATTTGCTGCTAAAAAATGGCGTCTGATTCAGTCAATGACTTTGATAGAACTAAATGAAAACGTGATAAATTAATGTCCGATATTTACAGGCTCCCGCTAGACGGCGTACTCGAGCGTTGCGATCGCGAATATGGATTTAAAATTACTTTTCGTTTGTTAAAGAAAGGAAAAAAAAAAACTAATTTCTTCGTTTCTGTGAAATTTAACATACCAACGGTGCAAAAAAAAATTTTTTTTTAGGTAAAAATCTACTTATTTTAATCTGTAGTTTAATACTTTTGTACAACTTAATAAAAATCTGACAGTAATATTAAATGTTCCTTCAAACATAAAAGAGTCCTATATAAATTTTTTATAAAGTTGCGGCTCGCCATTTGATTTGTGCTTTTAATTGCGGCACCCGGCCTCATGTAAGTTGGAAACCCATGTTCTATAGAATGCCTAGTTTAATCAAATGATTCAATGATTTTATGTACTTTAAATGACTAGTCTAGTTATTTCAGTTATAATTTTACGCACTTTAACTGACTTGTCTAGTTATTTCAGTTATAATTTTATGTACTTTAACTGACTTGTCTAGTTCAGTTACTGCTAAAAAGGACTTGTCAAGTTATTTTTTTATTGATACGTATTTCTTAGTTTACACGTTTTTTCGAAAATTCCGATACAATTAGGAGACGAAGCTTTAAATATCGCATTTAAATTACCACATTTTGCCACTCTTTATTATTGCCGATTTCACCGTAAACCCATGTTACTTTTTCGGCAGTTATAGCTACGCATTTCCATGTTTACGTGGTTTTAATAAACATTCTGATACCTACACTGCTCAAAACAATTGAAGGATATTGAGGTTGTGGATTGTTCATGCACCTGCAGAATTGTTTGAATGAATGATACATTATCGACAGACGTAGTAGAGTAGATTAAATGACATTTGTTTAGCAGAAAAAAAAATGCATTTTATTGAGCGTTATATTTTTTCCTTATATAAACAGTTTAATTTTGTAAGTAGAAAGTTTTGGGCTATCTCATCTTAAAATAAAAATTTCGGCATCTTTTTTTTTTTTAAATTTTATTATCTTTTACTGAAAAGTTTAATCTTATGTAGAAATTTCTAATGCTATCACATTTTCATATGTCCCGCAGTGGACTGATCGTTAAGACACGGTTCCCAGCAGATCACCGAAGTCAAGCATCACTGGCTGCGGTCAGTGTGCTGGTGGATGACCATTTGGATCAGTCTGCGTAGGGACCAAGGGTGTGCGGTAGTGGTCCTCGTTAAACTGTTCTACCGTCAAGTGTTCGACTTCGCGTGCAGGTCGTCGGGCTACCGAAGAGGGGGTGCCCTCTCCTCTGCAGAGGATCAAAATTATGATGGCATGTCTNCACTTGGATCAGTCTGCGTAGGGACCGAGGGTGTGCGGTATGGGTCCTCGTTAAACTGTTCTCCGTAAATTGTTCGACTTCGCGTGCAGGTCGTCGGGCTACCAAAGCGGGGTGCCAACCCCTCTGCAGAGGATCAAAATTGTGATGGCATGTCTTCGGATCATCCTCAGGGATGTTTCCCAGACAGTCGCCAATAGCTCATTGTGCAGCTCTAGTGCGACATAAATGAACTACAACAACACCTTTTCATATAAAAATTTTAAAAAAATATACTGGGTTTGGTACGTTCATCAAAGTTTTAAAGTTATTTGTCTCAAAATTTCATTCGATTTCGCTAAAAAGTTTCATTTTATAATCTACCTCATTTTCTCGTTATAATTTTTGTAAAAAATGCTTTTTGTTGTTGTTTTTCTTAAAAGAAATTTTTTTAAATATATTCTGTTTAAAAAAATCTGTAATTTGCGAGCCTTTCAAAAGTGCTTTTAAATGATTTCAACAGCAGCGACGCATTTAGAAAATTTCTATGACTACCTTATTTTCACGTAAAAATTAAAATTTTCTACTGTTTTCTTAAAAAATAATAATTTCGAATGTATTCTTGGTAACAAAAATTCTAAATTTCGTGGCAGTCGAAGATGACCTTGTCCCTTTTTACAAGAGCACGACGACAGTGTCAGTGGCTTCTTGGCCAACTGCCACCGTCAGACCCCTGCTACTGTATCCCCCAAATTCAAAACTACGTCCTCCATCCCATTAATCAGGTGGGATCCCTTTCCGCTTCCACAAAAACATTCTTTAATTCCTTTTCCGAAAGAGAGAAAATATCTTTTAGAGCATTTCCTCGCAGACGATGTTAAACAAATCCAGTTTTATTTTCTGGAAGTGGATTTAGAATGAGTTAATTGTGACTTGATGTAAAAGTGTTTCTGAATTATGAGACTTGGATTAGAGTAAAAAAATGGAATATTTGTTCTGTCTTGGATGAATTTGTTCAGGCCATGAAGTTGTGCTTTCTGATTTAATTCTTCGAAAGGTTTCGAGTAGGTAGACGCGTTTCGGTAAGGTGGCAAATCTTTCTTGATGTGTTGAAGTTTTATATCCATCATGTTCGTGTTGCAATTTGTTATCGAATGTTCATGGAATGGTAAGTTCTCAATTTTTTCTTTAATGAACATCGTTATCATTATATGGATATCAAATCTATTTTTACAGATCGCGGTATACAATACGATAATGCTAACCCTTTCGTTACGAGCGCCGTATTTGACCGGCATCCACGCGATGCCATAAATACGAGGGATATGCCATGTACCAGTGACGTATTTTGCCGGTGTCAACGGAATACCGTTTGATAATCGGCGAAATCTGCTTATTACTGCCTCTATACTCCGTCGCAAGTTAAGAAAAGACCATTGCGGTATAGGATTTAAGTAATCATGCGCGACCGCATATAGTTCCGTTTTATTTCGTTATCAAATTATACAAATATGCTTTCAAAACAATATAAAAGCTTTTAAAAGTTAAACACGTCAGTCAGAAATTTAATTCGCGCTGTCTTTTACGACATGAAATTCTAGACTTGGCAAAATATTTCGAAAAATAATATCATTCGTTCTTGAAAAAGAAGCAAATATAACAAAAGAAACAAGTTCCAAGAGCATGGGGTTATATTTAACCACTTAAAATGGCGCGTCTTATGCTGATATGCTCTTAACAAATCAAATGCGAGATAAAGAATTTTTGCTTTTGTTTCGTTGCAGAAAAAAATCGTCTGCAAGAAACATTTTTTATTATTCTTTCATCAAGTTTTTTTGAAATGCGAACAGAAAGACGTATTTTTAGATATTTTTATTCTTATTTCTTGTTAATTGATTATTATTGTTAATAACTTTTATCAATAACAAAGCAAGCAAAAAGGAGGCGGTTCAACGACGTTTCAAGAGTTGGCGATATTGATATACCTTCGCACTGGTAGTTTAGCAATCCATTTGGCGTGCACTTAGATGCAAACAGGCTCTTTCCATAGAGATAATGGTTTTTTCTTAACTTGCAACAGAATATAGCTAATATTCCATTGACCTATATTAGATTAATACTAATAAAAGTGTGTTTAGAATGCGCTTAATATGTGTTTCTAAGAAGACATTTCTTACCAGCTTCAATTTCAAATTTCATAATGAAGCAAAGTGGCTCATGAAATTTTATGTTAATGTAACTTCAACAAGTTTAGAGTTAATGGGAATTTATTACAAGTGGTAGATTAAATTCAATATGGGGTCGTTCTTGAAAAAGAAACGCCAGCCCATTTTTATTGTAAATGGATTCCTTCTATGACCTCTTCCACCTTTTAAAAAGGAAGCGTTCAATAAAGAAACAGTTTTGCTATCCTAACAATATCTTCAACATTAATATTTTAATATAAATAATAAATTCATTTCTGTAATGGCTTTTAAACATCAGGCCCAGACGAGTTCCTCATTAAAAGACATAAATATGTTAATGAGATGAAAACCATGGCATTTTTAAGTTAGGCTTAAGATTTTTGAAACATCGCAGATGTTTAATCAAATTTAGTATGACAGAGACAGTAGCAGAAGTTACTGTTCCATCTTCGAACATTCTTGAACAAATTTTATTCCTTTCTGTGTGTATTTTAATCGAGAAGTTTTAAAACATTAAGATAGAATAAAACTAAATATTTCTCAAATCGTGTCAACATATGGCAGGTAACATTATTCTTTTAATACACATATTTTTCTTTTTTAATCTTCTGTACCAAAACTATGTTAAGTGCGGAAGGATCATAAACTTTTCGTTGACGACCTTTAAAAGCTGGTGTCAGTACTAGACAATTTCAATTTAACTTCATACCATTAAGAATTTATGGCGATCTTTTGTGGATGGACGACGCGTTGCCATATTTTTCTTAGCTAAAAGCTTATGTTTTGTATCTTTTTATTAGTTACTGCGGAGGAAGTTGTAAGCACGCACCTTTTGTTTGTATAATAATGGATAGCTTTTTATTTACTCGTTTTTTTTATTTTTATGTAATCCTCTAGATTGTAATAGTTTCATTTCGGACTTGGTATTCTAGAATCCTGTTTTCTGGAAAATTTACCTTTTTTTTTCTTTTCCAAAGACTTTCTTTAGAGATTGTAAATTCCTAAAATCTATGACAATATTTGAGACATTAAAAGATAAAAATTTTTTAATTACAATTATACGAGTGTAACCTTAATCTGAACACAAATAATATTTCTTAAGAATTTGCACCATTCCATCTGTGATACTCTTAAAAATTGGTTCAAAGTTGAATTATAATAGGGGACAAATTTGCTGTTTGAAATTCAATGGCTGATGTAGATTTACTGCGCCAATCTCTAACTTTACGATATATTCAATGCAATTAAATCACTCACTGAGAAAAATCAGTTAAATGTTTAACCGTAATGTCTGTGTTAAATTGAATCATATGCTCCCCTTCGACCAGATAAGTATTACGTAGTTAAGTTTTAGACGATGTCCTTTAATTTAACATTATATTAAGGTGGCTGAATATTAAAATATTATGGTTTAACTAGCCCTGAAATTTCTTACAGAGCTCTTCAAATGCTACGTAGGCACCTAACGCGGGCTAATTTTTGTTGTCAGTGTCTTGAGCAGTGCTTACGTAAGACCGTAATATCTTCTTACTTTGAATTATAGTAAGGATTTAAAATAATTTCCTTGTTTTAAAAAATAAATTAATAGATAAATGAATAAAAATTAAATTAAAATTTGGAAAGAAATTTACATTTGAATAAAAAATTGAATTCGGGGAAAGAAAAAGTTGGAAACAAAATTTCCTCTGAAAGTTTCAGAGGTCAGGGGTTTTGACTCCAGAAGGAAAACACAGATTTCTAAAGCATTGTTTTATTCAAAATTTTATAAAATAAATTAAAATGTAAATTTTGTTTTGTGCGAAGTTAGATCTTTTACTTAAATTTTATCCAAAAACTAAATTGCTATAGTAAGAACAAGTGTTGTAAATAAAAAAAACAAGTGTTCTCACTTTCTTACGTAAGCACAGAAGGCGAGTCCACGATTATCTCATTTTTGCTGACTAGTGGGGTTGGATTTCAAAATTTCCAAAAATTTATGCTTACATAAATGCTTAAACAGTCCCATAGTGTAGCAGGAATTCAATTTTTTACTAAATAACATTTTATCGGGTTATTTGCTCACAATTACACTTCTCAAAAGGAAACTGGTGCCGTTTTCTTTTTGTAAAATAAAATTTTGCTTTCAAGTATTTGCTTACAGATAATTTTTAGAATTTTCTTACGCAAATATTTAAACCACCCCACAGTCTAATATTAAATCAATTTTTACCGAACGACAATTTCTATCTGGTTATTTGCACACAATTACAAATCTCAAAGGGAAACTATTGTCGCTTTCTTTTATATAGAACAAAATCGTTTTTAAAAAAAGATCTTTTGGAATATAGAATGTTCCATAATAGAGAGCTGAAGCAGTCATCGACTCGGAACTGAGAATCCCTCCAAAGACTCTTGATTCTCAATTTATTCCACGTCTCCATTCTATTCGTCAAAAGATTAACCGCTTGACAGGTTTCAGAAGTCATCTCCCCTGACCTCCTGGAATTGGACTTCTGCAAAGTGTTGACTCAATANTTGCGTTATTTTTTTTTTTTTTTCAAAGCCTTTCTTTTGAGATTGTAAATTCCTAAAATCTATGCCAATATTTGAAACATTTAAAGCTAAAATTTTTTTTAATTACAATTATACAAGTGACCACAATGTAACCTTAATCTAAACACAAATAATATTTCTTTAGAATTTGCATCATTCCCTCTGCGATACTCTTAAAAATTGGTACAACGTTGAATTATAATACGGGACAAATTTGCTGTTTAAAATTCAATGGCAGATGCAGATTTACTGCTTCAATCTCTACCTTCACAATATATTCAATGCAATTAAATCACTCACTGAGAAAAATCAGATAAATGTTTAACCGTAATATGTCTGTACCTTGAACCATAATAAATTTGCAAATTTACTGAACATTTTATAATGTGTTAAATTGAATCATATGTTTCCATTTCGACAGGATAGTATTATGTAGTCAAGTTTTAGAAGGATGTCGTTAAATTTAACACCATATTAAGGTGGCTGCAAATTAAATTATTATGGTTTGACTGACCCTGAAATTTCTTACAAGGCTCTTCAAATACTACGTAAGTACATAACGCGGGCTAATTTTTGCTGTCGAGTGTCTTGCGCAGTGCTTACGTAAGACGGTAAAGTCTTCTTATTTTGAATTATAATGAGGATTTAAAATAATTTCTTTGTTTTAAAAAATAAATAAACAAATAAATGAATAAAAATAAAATTACATTTGGAAAGAATTTTACATTTGAATGAAGAGTTAAATTCGGGGAAAGTAAAAGTTGGAAACAAAATTTCCTCTGAAAGTTTCAGAGGTCAGGGGTTTTGACTCCAGAAGGAAAACACAAGAATTCTAAAGTATTATTCTATTCAGAATTTAATAAAGTAAATTAAAGTGTAAATTTTGTTTCGTGCAAAGTTAGATCTTTTATTTAAATGTTATCCAAAAATTAAATTGCTATAGTAAAAACAAGTGTTGTAAATAAAAAAACAAGTGTTCACACTTTCTTACGCAATCACAGAAGGGGAGTCCACGATTATCTTATTTCTGCTGACTAGTGGGGATGGATTTCAAAATTTCCGAAGATAATGTGCTTACGTAAATACTTGAACAGTCCCATAGTGTAATATTAATTCAATTTTTACTAAATAACATTTTTATCTGGTTATTTGCCCACAATTACAAATCTCAAAATAAAACTAATGTCGTTTTTTTTTTTTTTTTTGCAAAATAAAATTTTGCTTTTAAGTATATGCTTACGCAGATATTTTTTTTTAAGAGTTTTCTTACGCAAATATTTAAACCATCCCACAGTCTAATATTAAATCAATTTTTACCAAACGACAATTTCTATCTGGTTATTTGCACACAATTACAAATCTCAAAGGGAAACTGTTGTCGTTTTCTTTTATATAGAACAGAATCGTTTTTAAAAAAAGATCTTTTGGAATATAGAATGTTCCATAATAGAGAGCTGAAGCAGTCATCGACTCGGAACCGAGAATCCCTCCAAAGACTCTTGATTCTCAATTTATTCCACGTCTCCATTCTATTCGTCAAAAGATTAACCGCTTGACAGGTTTCAGAAGTCATCTCCCCTGACCTCCTGGAATTGGACTTCTGCAAAGTGTTGACTCAATAATGCCGGGCGCTATTTTCAGTAAGTGCTTAAATGACTGATCGCCTTGTCATTGTCATTTATGAGATTTAAAATAGCCGGGCTGTTGTCACTTAATTTGTTCTAAATATAAGTCCGACAATTAGAATGCTGTTTTGTTTTTTAAAGTTCGTGTGATTTTGTCTCGTAGTGTGTTTTATAGGTGTGAGCTGAATTTTCAAATTAGGTATTATGAGTTTACTCTCTGGGCAGACGCACAGCATTAAAATAGCTTTTTGAGAATTCTCTTCTTTTTTAGATTTCTACTTGGTCTTAAAAGCATTCATTTTTTGTCGAGTTTTTAAATAAGAAATATTTTTAATGGAAATTTATTTTTTACGAAGAGCATCGTGATTTTTTAAAGTTCTAAATAACCTAATTATACTCTAATTTATTAAACAAAAAAAAAAATGTAGAAACTGAGTTTTAGGTTTGCACTAAAACGGAACGTTCTATTACTGTTAAGCCTAATAATGGAAAACTTAAGACCCGTTACGTTTGGAAGAAGCGAAAGGAGATTTTAGCAATTATAAAAGTATATTACGAAATTGATGCACGGTTTTTGGGACAAATATAGAATTATTTGATCCTCTTTCTGACGGCATGAAAAATTTTTTTAAAAAACATTAACATTATATTTTCTTTTTTAAGTTCTGTGTCTGTTAATTTATTTGGAAAAATATTTAAAAATTACATAGGAGATGAAAAAAAAAAGAGATGTATTTCGCTGTGAACATTTAGGTAGTAATTATTACTTTATTTGTCATCAAGCACAGAGCTCCAGTTGACCACTCTAGCAGTCACATTTCTTAAAATTTCGATTGACCATGGATTCTACTATAAATTCTGGTTGAAATGCTCAGGAAACAATTAAAACTTAAGTCATCTTAAATAATTCCAGTCCGATAAAAAATGCGATAGAAATTCTGCTTGTGGGAGTCTGGAATCGATTGATCATCTCCTTACGAAAAATAAGGTGTTTTTGAGATTGCTTTGAGGTTAACAGTTGTAAAAAAATATCCCCTAAGGAGAAAAATGTTTTTCACCAAAATTAATCTAATCTTTTAACCTCAATTTCAACCTAATTTACACCTAACTTCACATTAATTACACCTATATAGCTCAGCATTAATTTTAGTTGGAATCGGGTGAAATTATTAACATTTGAAATACATTTATTTGCTTGAAGTGTAGGGGAAAAAAGAATGCACACCTCAAAAACAACCTCACTAAGTTGGCTGCTCTAGGGTAGATTTCTATCAACTTCTGAAAAACTTCATGTGTGAACAAAACAATTTCATACCCCTTGATTATAAATCTCGGGAGGTTGAATTTTTAAAGTCAACTTCGAATAAACCTCAAATCTACTTCAAAAATACTTTATCTCTACTTCAAAAATACTTTATCTCTAAAATTTTTTGTAAGGGTTATCAGAAACAGAGCTCCAGTTAAACGTTGAACGCTGCAGCGCCTAACTATTCGGAATTTTGATTCACAGTAAATTTGTTATTAAGCGATAAATTCTGCTTGTGGGAGTCTGGAATCGATTGATCATCCGAAATAGAGCTCCTGTTAAAATCCGAAAGCTGTAGCGCCTAACTATTCGGAACTTTGATTCACAGTAAATTTGTTATTAAGCGATAAATTCTGCTTGTGGGAGTCTGGAATCGATTGACCATCAGAAAGAGAGCTCCTGTTAAAATCCGAAAGCTGTAGCGCCTAACTATTCGGAATTTTGATTCACAGTAAATTTGTTTTTAAGCGATAAATTCTGCTTGTGGGAGTCTGGAATCGATTGACCATCAGAAACAGAGCTCCTGTTAAAATCCGAAAGCTGTAGCGCCTAACTATTCGGAANAGAACTTTTTACTTTTTACTCGTTACTTTTTTTAAAAATACTTGTACTTTTACTCGTTACTTTTTAAAAGTAACGTTGCCATATATGCCCTTGATTATAAATCTCGGGAGGTTGAATTTTTAAAGTCAACTTCGAATAAACCTCAAATCTACCTGAACTCGAAACAACCTCAAATAAACTTCAAAAATACTTTATCTCTAAAATTTTTTGTAAGGGTCATCAGAAACAGAGCTCCTGTTAAAATCCGAAAGCTGTAGCGCCTAACTATTCGGAATTTTGATTCTCAGTAAATTTGTTATTAAGCGATAAATTCTGCTTGTTGGAGTCTGGAATCGATTGATCATTATCAGGAACAGAGCCATATTAGTGAGTTTATGTCTATGGTAATTGCGTACAATAAATTTTTAAAATCAATTTTTTATTTGAAATTATCATTGCGTGAATGGAATTTTATAAATAGATGCAGAAAATTTTACTCAATTAAATTAATATATACAAGATGCACCGTAAAGTCTGGCCCTAATTTCTATTTTTTTGAAAGAAAATTGTCAAAATAAATGCCTATTACGATTTACAAATTAGTATTTAAGCAAAACAATTTTTTATTAAATTCCAAAGAATTATTACTGTGGAAGGTGAGACTGAAAAATCTCTAAACCTATTTGAGTACCAGAGCATACAGCGATGAGTAAAACGATAAAAAAACTATTTCTCCTAGGCAATCAAACTGGTTTGTTTTAAATAATATTTTCATTAATTGTTATTCGACAGACTTCAATAAACGTTTTTTATCCGCTTAAATATCGATTCGTGAATCCTAATGCCTGTACTTTGTCTTTATTTTTAACATGTATATTGAAATTATGTATTAAGGGATGCAATTACGGAGCACCGCTTTTGTATCAAATTACATAAAAATTTAGTAACTTACATTAAGGGGCCCAAACTTCTAAATTAGCATCTTTTCTAAACTTTTGGAATGACAATTAAGAAAAAAATAAATCACGTCTTATCTTATTTATTCTTATTTAAAGAACTCTAGACAATTTTCCCCCCTCATTAAACTCAGAAAAATAATTGTAACACATTCGAGAGAAACGTTCTTAAAGAAACATAAAATCTTAGAGAGTTGAATAAAAACGTTAGAATAAATAAAACATAATAAGAAAAGCAACGATAACTTCCAGTATTCTTGATTCAACTGTAATAAATTTGAGGTAATGGAACACTGTAGCCTCATTAAAATGTTCGTCCTATCTGTGTCTCAATATCTATCCATTTTCTAAAAGGAAATTTTTTTTTGTCTTGCAATTTAAAATCTTTATCGCTAATTGGATTCTTTTTTTGAGAAAAAAAATCGAAATGAATTTAAAAATGTAAGGTTTTGAATAATTTATTGCAGAAAAAAAAAGAAAAAAAGAATGGAGTAGGGCAAAACACACGTTGTATCACTCGTTATATGTGATGTGAACTAATTGGAACTTTTATAGTAAAAAAATATATCAAACTTCAAGTCTGATTGTTAATTAAATTATAAAATTAACAACATTCCAGCTGTTAATTCATATACAAGATGTTCTGTAAAGACTGCTCTCAATGTACGTTTTTAGAATCCTTGTCAACGGAAAAATAAAAACGCAAACATGTCAATAGTCGTAGAATAACATATAATAAAGGTAGAAAGAAAAAAATGGATATTGAAACCTGACAAATTGCAATTGAAGTAAGTTGAGATTAAAAACATCAAAACCTGTTTGATTGCCAACGGAAAGACATATTAGTCTAAAGGCGAATATTAGGAACGCCTTCAAATATCCTCTATTCAAATAGGACTTTATGTTTTCAATCCTTTCTTCCTCAAAATTTTTCCAAATTTTATAAATATCTGCGCCAAACTTTTCGCCAAATTTAGGCAACAAATGAGCAGTAGACGGAAGAAAATAAAAATAAAAAATTATAAGAGGACAAAGTTGAAGAATTTTACTGTACCCTGATTCGGGCGTATTTATTATTTTTTTTAATTATTGCAAATACAAATTTATTTGGTGCTTTGGCGATTGTAGTTGGCGCAAAAAGGTGTCTCTTTGCAAATATCCCTATGTGTATGCATATTTGATTGCTCATTAGACAAGGAATCTAATATCTATACAAAGAACTATTATTACGGATAATATTATTTAAACACAAAATCACTTTTTTTTTTGTATTCACAAATGTATTGAGTTTAGAAGCAGAATAGTGAATTAAAATATTTTTTTTTAAACGAATCAAACTTAATAGCTAATCCCAATACTTTAATTTGTTGAAATAATTAAAAAGGGCGGGAAAATGATGATCATTGATAGATTTGCTAAGTCTGTTTTTATTGGCTTAATTCTTTATTCAACTTGTGCATTTGTTATTCTGATTTTGATTTACATTAAGCTATAAGAATATGTTTATAACAGACATCTTGTTAATTATAGTTTATTTTAGACATTGGTTCTCATAAAATATGACGAGACTGGGTTTAAAATTTAATTTCACCCTTTGACGCAGAATTTTTATTAAACATAATTTTTCAAACCTTTTCTTGACGTTTTTGTAATAATTTCAGCCTAGATAATTGAGAAATATATTTAGCATTTAAAAAATTTATGGATATGAAATACAGTGTGAAACTTTTCTTTTTTTGCCTTAAAGGTAAAATCTCTAAAAAAAACAACTCATTTCCGAACAATATTTCAATTTCGCACTTATTTGGCAGTTATTTATATCTAATAGAATCAGTTCTTCATCACTGAATTTTTTTTTTAATTAAAAAAGTAAATTATTGATGAATTTTTGAATGAGGAAGAAAAAAATATTCAAACAGTTTTTAGATTTTATGTTTCAGTACAAATATAATTCCGATAATCTAACATATTTTTTTTACTAATTATTAGACTCTTTTATAATTAAAGAAAAGCAAAATATATTTTTGCTTGTAACTAGAGCGTTATAAAAAAATATATAACGGGTACACCGCTGTCCCATCTATGTCAAGGAGTTAAGGATGCGATAAATTTGCATTTTTGTTTGTCTCCATTAATAGTTTCACTTTTCTTTTTAAATACACGCATGATTTATGTATTATTCTCAATGTGGGCGTTAAATAGTCATTTATCAAACATATGTCAGTTGTATTTCAACCTTATAATATTCATTTTGTTCTTTTGTTTATCCCTAAGACTTTAAATTGACCCTGAAAAAAAACCAATCATTTTTATATTAGCTTACTCATAAACACTTCATTTTATAACCGTCGTTAAGCAGCCGACCCAATTTTATAGGTTTACCACTGCTGATGTTCAACTCGTAACCTTGTAATTTTGAACCCAATCCAGAAGACAAGGGAACTCCTGGATCGAGTATTGGGAGAAATCTGCCTTCGTGGAGGACTTTTTAATGGAGCTAACCCTCATTTGCGTTACATGCAAAGGAAGACCACGAAAACCTCTCACGGTTACCCTGACGGCAAGGGTCCTCTAATCCATGATCCGTCTACCACTGAGAACATTTCACGTCAGCACTGCGGTCGGTGCAAGCCGGATGCGGAATTCGTATCCCAGACATCGCCGGGATTCAAACCCGGTACACCTCATTGGAAGGCGAACGCTCTATCCCCTGAGCCATCGCGGCTCAAACACTTTATTATTGTATTTAATAATACTTATTAGCTATAAAAATATTCAACTACTTCAAACAGGGGTGTTGGGTCAGTATTTAAGACATATTTGGACTCAGGTTGGCGAGAAAAAATGAATCTGAGAAAGAAGCTCCCCTCTTTTAAATGCGTTTACGCCGTTTTCTCTGTCTCCAAAGGAAATAAAAAAGCCATGGAAGTGCTTTACACTCGAACCAAAGCTATAATTTTAAATTACATGTACAATCTTGCCGTAAAGAATTGTCTAGGTTTTAGAAAAGACAAATAACTTAAGTACTTCAAAAGTTATTGAACTTTCTTTAAAAATCGCCAATTTGGCGACATTTTCCCAAAGAGATGAAATTTATCAAAATCAATGCCTTATTTTTTGAAATTTTTTTCGAGCCCAGAAAATGCAGCATTGGAGTAAGTTACCACAAATGCTTTTCATTTCTCAAAACTGTGGGCTGTTCTCCATATTGACGTTTTGCGCCATTTTCAGAATAAACACAGAAAGTGCTGGCTAAAGATAGGCGAAACTTGACCAAACAGCCATGAGTAACTATTGCAAACTCACAGCAGTTATAAAAGTAGCATATTTGCTTCGAAAAACAGCCTTAAATATGTTACTTGTTTCCATATCAATGTATAGCTTATCTAGCTTTCCATAGCTCATTTTTTTTTTCTGTTTTACAACTAATGCTACCAGTATGCAATATTGATGAGCTTTAATCTCGATTTGGCGTAGTGAAACCGCAAACTGCTCAATTGTCATAAAACTATTTAAATCAATCCATCGCTATTTTGAGTACGCAATGATTGAGTGTGGTGCATTATAAATATTTCTGTATGAGTTTTTTTTAAAGTTTACATTCAACTATTTGAAGTTTATTATGTTCTAAGGTATTGTAGCACTTACAAATAGTGGAATACGTTTTCCACGCAAGAATTCCAAATTCTTTCTTATAATAAATTCGGAAAAGAAACATCTTCGGTTCCAACTTTAAAAGGAAAAAAAAAATTCGAAATCATATAAATTGCCTCAATATCAAAACCATGACAGCACTTTCGATGTTTTCAAGAAAATCTAAAATATTGGCGTCATCTGTAAAAAGATTTCGAAATATACCTCAAGAAATAGCCAAGATCTAAAATATAATAGCTTGAGATGATAAATGCCGGAGGATAAATCAAGTAGTGCGGCACATACAAAAGCGTTTTTCTCATATTCAGAAAAGGGTATATATCTCGTTTCGATTAGCATTAGAATGAAGGAACACTTTTTCCCTAGAACAGAATAATACCAACTATGGTATTTCTTATGCCTATTTGGGAATGGCTTTCAAGCTGGAGCGGGCTCATTTAGAACTCCAGAACTTGTGTGGGGGACTCAGATGGTCATAGGAAAAGAAATGGCTAGAAAAAAAAGAACTTTTTTTTTTTCTTCTCCGGAGGAATTCCTTGGAATACCAATTTGAAATGGCATCACTTCAATTCCCTTTCCCTGACGGTTAAGAGAGATAGAAAGCAAAAGATCGAGGGGCTTTTATTTTTGATTTTAGAATTCAAGCAGACGAGAAACTTTTTCTGTAAAGTGAATACAAATTTCGAAAATGTTTTTAAATATTTATCGTCTGAAGAGGATGGGGTAGATTAAAAACAAAGCGGAATGCATGGAGAATGCTTTTTGTTTGAATTTGGTACAGCGTTTTGATTTTAAAGTAACTTCTTTTAAGAAAGATTGAATTCAATTTTTGGAAATGATTTATTGTTTTTTTAAGAGATTGTGGATTATGGCAATTATATCGAAAAAAAATTTCCATTTATTTCGCTATTATTTACTAAGTAATTGAGAGATTTAATTATTGATGAATTGAAAAGATTTAGCGATTGAATAGAAAATGTTAGCAATTAAAATGTTAGCATTCATTCAATTAAAAGANTTTTAAGAGATTGTGGATTATGGCAATTATATCGAAAAAAAATTTCCATTTATTTCGCTATTATTTACTAAGTAATTGAGAGATTTAATTATTGATGAATTGAAAAGATTTAGCGATTGAATAGAAAATGTTAGCAATTAAAATTATTCATCCATTCAATTAAAAGATTCATTGAATGAATTTAAAATATTCATTGAGTGAATTTAAAATATTCATCGAATGAATTGAAAGGATTCATTGAATGAATTGAAAAGATTCATCGAATGAATTAAAAGGATTCATTGAATGAATTGAAAAGATTCATTGAATGAATTGAAAAGATTCATTGAATGAATTGAAAAGATTCATTGAATGAATTGAAAAGATTCATTGAATGAATTGAAAAGATTCATTGAATGAATTGAAAAGATTCATTGAATGAATTGAAAAGATTCATTGAATGAATTGAAAAGATTCATTGAATGAATTGAAAAGATTCATTGAATGAATTGAAAAGATTCATTGAATGAATTGAAAAGATTCATTGAATGAATAGAAAAGATTCATCGAATGAATTGAAAAGATTCATTGAATGAATTCAAGGAATCATTTTATGAATTCAAGGAATCATTTTATGAATTCAAGGAATCATTTTATGAATTCAAGGAATCATTTTATGAATTCAAGGAATCATTTTATGAATTCAAGGAATCATTTTATGAATTCAAGGAATCATTTTATGAATTCAAGGAATCATTTTATGAATTCAAGGAATCATTTTATGAATTCAAGGAATCATTTTATGAATTCAAGGAATCATTTTATGAATTCAAGGAATCATTTTATGAATTCAAGGAATCATTTTATGAATTCAAGGAATCATTTTATGAATTCAAGGAATCATTTTATGAATTCAAGGAATCATTTTATGAATTCAAGGAATCATTTTATGAATTCAAGGAATCATTTTATGAATTCAAGGAATCATTTTATGAATTCAAGGAATCATTTTATGAATTCAAGGAATCATTTTATGAATTCAAGGAATCATTTTATGAATTCAAGGAATCATTTTATGAATTCAAGGAATCATTTTATGAATTCAAGGAATCATTTTATGAATTCAAGGAATCATTTTATGAATTCAAGGAATCATTTTATGAATTCAAGGAATCATTTTATGAATTCAAGGAATCATTTTATGAATTCAAGGAATCATTTTATGAATTCAAGGAATCATTTTATGAATTCAAGGAATCATTTTATGAATTCAAGGAATCATTTTATGAATTCAAGGAATCATTTTATGAATTCAAGGAATCATTTTATGAATTCAAGGAATCATTTTATGAATTCAAGGAATCATTTTATGAATTCAAGGAATCATTTTATGAATTCAAAAAGAATCAACGATTGAGTGATTACAGAACTTTCAAGTTTTAAGTAAGACTTTATTTAACAAATGGGCAGAATTATTATAAACATCGTGTGAAGTATGAAAAACTCAAAATTGTGTTATAATATTAAAATGCTATGGTACTTAAACGACTTTAGGTTTAGTATTGGTTCTGTAATTACAGCAAACAATAAAATTTTCTCAAATCTCTTAACTCGTGTGTTTTTTAAATTTTAAAGTGTTATGATACATATTCTTCTGAACTTTTGCAATATATTCTTTTTATGAGCCGGTTGGTAGGGCACTGGGCCCATGTCGAAGAGATCGTGGGTTCGATCCCCACTGGCCGAAGACCCCCTGTGTAATAAATGGGGGCTGATGCACGTTAAATCTGTCTAGACACAAAGTCTTCCATGTTACCATAACAAATCAATACCTCTGGGGTACTGATCCAGGAGCTCCCTTGTCTTCTGGTTTGGGATCAAAATTACAAGGATACCGAGTTGAACATTGGTAGTTGTAAACCCAGAATTAGGTAGGTTGTTCAACGGCGGTTATAAAATTAAAAATAATATAAAATATATTCTTTTTAAGCAGCAGAACAGACCAGTGTAAAACAAGGCTTTCTCAATATTCCATTAATTGCTTAGTTTTCTTTCCATTTACCAATGCTTTCCAACAATTTTCTCCTTACGTAAATGCAGTGAAATGACCTTTGAAAATGGTCTAAAGGAACTTTAATTCTAAGAGCACAAGACAGAGAAATAAAATGGGAACGGATTTCGCAAGATTTATTTAACATCTTGACAAAAGTTCATGTTCCCCTATTTGCTGAAACTTTTAGTTTTCCGTATATTTTATTGAAACTACCCTATAATATCCTTTGAAACTTCAAAACTCATAAATCAGTATTTCACTTTAAAAATAATGTCAAAGTTCTTCGACAACTTTCATTTTTGCAGAAGATAGCAATTTTCAAATAAGATCAGTTTTCGAAGACTTCTAAAGAACTTTTTCACGCCGATTCACGAACCGTGCTTCGAACTTTTTCCAAATATGTTAATGGTTTTTTTGAACTTCTTTTCCTTAGGCTTATTTCAGATGGAAAAGTAAATACAAATGTATATATTAGAGATCGCAAGAAGATATTTTTTAAAAATGTTGATCGCTTTCTATAATCCTTTTTCGCAGCTTTGTAACTTTATCTTTTTCTTCACACGAACTAAGGTATACTTGATTTCGCCATTTTTTTTTCTCTCACTTTTAATGTTTGTCTTAGCCTCGCCCATAGTAACTCACACGTCCCACTAGTTTTTTTTTCTTTTCTTTTTACGTTTTTTGATATATTTTTTTCTAGTTTCGTTCAATTCGTTATAGATAACGAAGTCGAAGTGCTGGTTCCTAAACTACTTTTTTTAGAATTTGGTGTGAATGAACTCGAAAACATCTAAGCAAATATTATTACTCCACTCGAATGGCGGTATAATCAATTATAAAGCTTTCGGACGACGAAACATTTTTTTAGTGTCGTAAAAATAAGAGATTAATGAACAATCTTCGATCAAATAAAATTCCATTAAAAGTTTGTTTATATGCCGTACCCGTTACAACTGATGTTGATGAACAAAATGACAAGTTTTTTTTATCGATAAGTTATCGCTACAGCTCAAAAACTGTTAGTTTGCACATTACCTAGCTGATCTGAAGATTAACAGCTCAAAAACTGTTAGTTTGCACATTACCTAGCTGATCTGAAGATTGACAGCTCAAAAACCGTTAGTTTGCACATTACCTAGCTAATATGCAGATTCACAGTTCAAAAACTGTTAGTTGGCACATTACTTAGCTAATCTGCTCATTAACAGCTCAAAAACCGTTAGTTTGCACATTATCTAGCAAATCTGCAAATTAACAGCTCAAAAACCATTAGTTAGCACATTACCTAGCTGATCTGAAAATTAACAGCTCAAACACCGTTAGTTTGCACATTACCTAGCTATTCTGTAGATTAACAGCTCAAAAACCGTTAGTTTGCACATTACCTAGCTAATATGCAGATTAACAGCTCAAAAACTGTTAGTTTGCACATTACTTAGCTAATCTGCTCATTAACAGCTCAAAAACTGTTAGCTTGCACATTATCTAGCAAATCTGCAGATTAACAGCTCAAAAACCATTAGTTAGCACATTACCTAGCTGATCTGAAGATTAACAGCTCAAACACCGTTAGTTTGCACATTACCTAGCTAATCTGTAGATTAACAGCTCAAAAACCGTTAGTTTGCACATTACCTAGCTAATATGCAGATTAACAGTTCAAAAACTGTTAGTTGGCACATTACCTAGCTAATATGCAGATTAACTAAGATAATCCGTGAGAGTGAAAATTAATAATTTACAGCAATTTTCCTCGGTAATGTGCCCATCATTAAAAATTCAAGAAATTGTTTCGTTCTTATTTCTTAACTCTTTGAAGCAGGTGAGATAACGGTGTCCTATTTATATATTTTTTTTCTGAGACTCGAATGACAAGCAAAAATATACCTTGGTAATTTTTAATAATAAGAAAAAAACAATCTAATAGTTACCAAAAAATCTGCTAGATTATCGGAATGAGATACCTGCAAGTGACGTAGTGTGGGTATCTCGATCCTGATTGGTTGTTGAAACGTGGCATTTGTTTACATTAGCAACTGTTCTTTCCATTCTATTTCGAGTAAGGCAAGTCCGTCAAGTATCAATTCTCTTAAGTGACACATTCTAAATTCTTTCACAAAGATTCTTTCTCAAAGATTTCAATTCTTTCACTATTTATTTGCACGGAGATTTAACACAGACTGGCACAAAGCTACGTGGAGCATAAACTAATTATGCATCGAAGTTGCCAGGTACACAAAACAAAGTATGTCACGGTTACAGTAAAATATATAAACAAATAACCAATATAAGTTAAACAAAAGAAGTAGACTAGAAAAAATTATATTTCAAATAATTCGATGTGTGATGCTGCTCTATATTAACTTTTCGTTAATTGATATTCTAACTTACGTAGAGACACTTAGCTATCTTTAATACGCCATTGTGCTAATCTGGCGCTGAAGTTATAGGTCACATGTGTGGGTACTTCAGGTCCTCTTCTTGAAGTGCTAGTATATTAGTACTAAAATATAAAGTCCAAAAAAATTATTTGAAAAAAAATCTTTTTTATTAATATTCAAAAAGTTATTTATTGATTTTGTAATTTAGAGAAATTTCAATGATGACTAGATGTTTCTCTTTGATCTCTGCAAATAAGTGCAAATTTGAAAAATTATTGTTTTGAAGTTAGCCATATTTGGAAGATTTTACCTTTAACGCAGAAAAAGACACCGGTGTTTCATGCGGTATTTCGTATTTATAAATTACTAAAATACTAAATAATATTTTTCGCTTATTTTGACCCAAATTAATGCAAAATAATGAAAAAAGTATGAAAAATATGTCTTAGATATGTTTGTATTTAAGTTTGAATTGGTGATTGATTCTGTCAACTATTTTATTCTCTGATTGCCTAAACTTGATTCTTTAAATATCGAAAAATAAATTATGTTAACTTAAGCGTAGAATATTTGTATATTTCTTTAATTGAAATTTAATCATGAAATTAAAACTTATCGGAAATTAAAACATTAAATTAATTAATTAAAACTAATCGGAAGATGCATAATTTTTATGCTTATTAATTGTACTTTCAATTGTTTTCTACAATTGAATTTTTCACAAATTTATTACTTTTTTAAAAAAGAAAAACTCCGATAAAGCCCTTGGCAAGTACTCTTAATATTATCTGTTTCATATTTATCTCATACACGTTAACTTCTACGAAAATGATGAGGTTAAAGTTACCGTGAAAAACTTAGGATGACGAATGAAATAAAAAACAATTCTCTTCGTGTTCTTTTTGGTTTCTTCGGGAAACAAAAGCTGTTGTGTATATTTTATACCTCTATTTCAAAATAGTACCAAAGCAGTCAAAGGGTAATAAAACAAAGGAAGTTGTTGTGATTTCATTTTGATTGCGAGGTTTTTTATTATTTATTTTTTATTAGAAAAATGTAGAATTTTCTATTTTGTTTTTCAACTCACGGTTTTAATAAAATATGCATAAAAGTCTTACTCTCAGTAGGATTTTTTATGACCGTTTGTCAACTAATTCGTAATATTCCGGGGTTTTTGCGTTGTTCTTAACACCAAATAAAACAATAAAATCGTCAGAATTAATTATGAAAATGTTGATGTTGTCTGTTGATTTTTTTTACTTATATGACGGTTATTTCACTGTTAAATTAATTTTAAGACCGTTTAAGGCATTTAATTTTTCATTTAAAAAAACTGTTAAGAATATATTTTTAATAATCTTAGTACAAAGCTCCATATTCTTTATACCAGCAAGGTTATACAAGATATCTTATATATAGAATAATATAATAGTTGAGCTTGTTATAATGCAACTAAATAGCGTTTCACTGTTTAGAGAAAACGGATATGTAATGTTGTATAAGTCTTGTAACTTCGCACATTCCACTTTATATGATAGCTGGACTATTCCTTTTTGGCGACCTAACATTGGGCCAAAAATATTGCTTTCAGAGACTTATAAACAAGTTAAAAATAACTTTCTTTTGTAAACTGACTGATGATGATCCACTTAGGATCCACCACTGATTTGAGGTTGAACTGATGATCCACTTAGCTTTTTCATGTTGAACTCCGTTGCCTTCTAGATTCGAGTCCAACTCAGAAGACAATGGAACTCATTTGCGAAGCACATTCACCTTAGTTGAAAACGTTTTACATGAAACTAATGTGCATACATGGAGAAAAAAAAGTTAAATTACCCATTGTACTTTCGACGAAAATATGGCTGAAATATTATGTGTGCACTAATGCAGGTGATAATATAGGTAAATGCTGGGGTTGAATAATAAATTATTTTCACCCATGTCACATCAGCTCATTTGATGCCCTGGAATAGTGTTTAATTCATATCAATACTGATTCCCTTGTTAACAACATTAGTTCCTCACCACCTCTCTGAAGCGCGCGGAAATGCATTTTGCTCTGATTTTCCCCTCTCCGTCACTGTGGGTTTTCTTGTTCTGTTTTTAATATTTTTTCTCTCTCGGCTACTGCAGTTTTTCGAGTACCTTTTCTTTTCTATTTTTAGTTGGCAACTTTACATTTTATATTTCAAATCACTTTTGTTTTTTCTCATTCACGTCTGGCAAGTCTTTGAAATGGGCGCCTGTTTCTGAGCGCTTGAAGCATGTCGACTGTTATTTGCTACATTTTTGAAGCGGAAGAAGTTTCTAATCAGGTAATATCTTACCGCTTTCGTTTGATGGGATTATCTTTTTTAACGCACAAGTTATTAAAATTTTTTTTTAAAAAAAATCGACCATTTAAAGTTTTCTTTCCAGTTGAAAATGTACAGCATTATTACATTTGTAACACATTTTTTTTCCAGCTGACGTAACATGAAAACAAAGCTAAAAAAAGATTTTCGACGTAACCCCTCAGGTGACTAACACTGTCAAGAATTTTATTCGCGACTATCAGACAATGTCAGAACAAAAATGAAAAAAAAATGTCTCTTGGCCTTACTCCAAAAAAAAGAAAGAAAAATTAATAATAAGAGATGATTTTTTATACTTTCTTCGTCCACTACAGGCCATTGGAGAGTGTGAATTTGATGTTAGAAGAGGAAGAAAAAAAATTGGAAAAAGTCCTGAATGGAGCGCCATTTTATTTTTGTCACACTTCTGATCTTTGACAAGAGAAAATTATTTTTTACGACCCCATGACGTCGGCTTTTCAATTTTCAGGAATGAAGTAAAGAAATGATGACGTCTGATTTGAAGAGCTAGTCAATGCATTAACTAGCTGATAAAATAAAGTTTTTATTATATTTCATCCTTCATCTGTTAAAGAGAATGAATTTTTACTATATTGCCATGTTTTATTCATTAAGCAGTTTCAGCTGAATAGCTGTTTAATAATGGGTCGTGTTTTAAATCTGAAAAAATAATTATTATAGGATAAAGTAAGTGGACTAATTTTTAAATGATTATCCTAACCTTCCTGTGTTCAGTAAAGTATCTTAACGGAATAATTAATAATCGATTCAATTCCAAAATAAGGGAAAAAGTTCATGGGATCATTTTACATTAAGATAGCTAATTTTTATAAATTAACACACCTTCCTACATTTTGTTCAGTGTAGCTGAATAATTAATAATTGAATCAATTCCGAAAAGGAGTGGGGGGAATTTCAAGGGATTATTTTGTATGACAAAAATAAATTTTTATACCTAACCCCACCTTTTTATGTTTTGTTCAGCAAAGCATTTTAAGATAACCTTTAAAGACAAACATTTTGAATTTTTTCATTTCGCAATATTTTTTATCTGAATTTATGTATTATACACTAAAAAACGTTATGCATTTAAAAAATATGAAATTAGTAAAAAAAAAATAAATAAGAAAATAGATTGAAAAAAATATATAAATATACATAAAAGTTGAAAATAGATTTAAAAAAAAGACCAAATGTAGACACTTTTCAAAATGTCATAACTTTGTTAAAATTCTTTTTTCAGTACTTTAGCTTAATCATAAAAACTCAACTTAGGACTAAAAATTAGACTAAGAATAGGACTGACAATTAAATAAATTATTTTTTCAAAGAGATTTCAGTGTATATTTAAAAAAAAACTTTTCGTATGTTTGTAGCTGAATTTTTTTTATTTATTTTTAAATTTTTTGATATACTAGCTATAATTTTTAAAAGCTTATTTACCATTATGTTAATTTCATGAATCAGAGAATGTTTTATGCCGTTTTGATTTTTTCCACCTTTTAAGTTTCCTTGGAAAATGTTCAAACTTTAAGTTTGTCTGAAACTTCTAAAATAACTAAAATTCTTTGATAATAAAGAAAAAAAAACCCTAATAAAAACGGCCTTGTAATGAAACGTGCTTGTTTTTAAAACCTCCTATCGATGTTTTTCCTCATTCCTTTTTATTTATGTTATTGCCACCCACTCAATTTTAGCCTTGAATATTGTCATTAATTGCTTTTTAGTAGGAGATTATTTCTGTCATTAATCACGAAACTATTGCTTCAGTTACAATAATCTTTACGGAAACCTAAACGTAAAGAATTAATTTCATCGGTGAGTTTTTTATTCTGTAAAAAGCTCAAATAGCGTGTTGAAGAAAATGGACACGGCTCATATAGCGTGTTAAAGAAAATGGACACAGCTCATATAGCGTGTTAAAGAAAATGGACGCAGCTCATATAGCGTGTTTTAGAAAATGGACACAGCTCAAATAGCGTGTTATAGAAAATGAACACAGCTCAAATAGCGTGTTATAGAAAATGGACACAGCTCAAATAGCATGTTATAGAAAATGGACACAGCTAAAATAGCGTGTTAAAGAAAATGGATACAACTCTAAATATACGTTAGCGAAAATGGACACATTTCGAAATACATTACGAAAAGTCAAAGCTGTTGAATCTGTAGTTGAATTGTTCGACTCTAAGTCAGACTCTTCCTCTATCAGTTGCTTCACCGAATCATATAGAAAAGTATTGGTACATTACAATCAGTACATACAAACTCTTATTGAGTAGACCTTGATTTCAAGTAAATTTTTTTGCGATTAGAATTTATTGTTTTTTATATCACATGAAAGAAATGCAATTTTTTTTCAAAAAAAAGGAAGAAAAAAAATCTTTGACACGGGGCACAGAAAGTTACATAATATGTAATCATAAGTTTCTGAGTGTTCCATTGTTTTTATTCAGGAGAACTTTTTACTTAACTAAAATGTTATCTTCAAAACTTTTTGCTGATTTTCTTTAGAAAAAACAGTAATAAAGAATCTGAAAGTAATTGCTCAAAAATTCAGTTTACTAACTTGCTAACAGCAGCTATCGTTAAACTGACGTGTTGCCATTACGAAAAAAAACTTATATTCCTTACTCAAAGCATTACATTTGACCTTTTTAAATTTAATATTTCTTATTCAAAACATTAAATTTGACCTATTTAAATTGAATATTTCTTTCTCAAAACATTAAATTTGACCTATTTAAATTTAATATTTCTTACTCAAAACATTAAATTTGACCTATTTAAATTTAGTATTTCTTATTCAAAGCATTATAAATTTGATCTATTTAAATTTACTATTTCTTACTCAAAACATAAATTTGATCTATTTAAATTTAATATTTCTTGCTCAAAACATTATAAATTTGATCTATTTAAATTTAATATTTCTTACTCAAAACATTAAATTTGACTTATTTAAATTTAAGATTTCTTACTCAAAACATTAAATTTGACCTATTTAAATTTAATATTTCTTATTCAAAACATTAAAATTGACCTATTTGAATTTAATAAATACCAGTTCCACGGCGGAGACTGATCGTAAGACACGGCTTTGAGTAGATCATCCAAGTCATGTAGCTGTTAGTGAGCGGGTGAGTGACCACTTTGATCAGACTGCGAAGGAACCGAGTGTGTGAGGTATTGACTTCACGCGCAGGTCTTGTGGTTACCAAAGCACGATTCCCTTCTGCAGAGGATCAAAATTGTGATGGCATGTCTTTGGATCATCCTCAGGGATGTTTCTCAAACCGTCGCCAATAGTCCATTGTACGGCTCTGATGTGGTGCAAATGATGTGCTACTTAATAAATACCAATCGTATCCATGTAAACAAATTTTCAAAATTGAGGATCAACATCACTACCTTTAAGACATGTCCTAGAGGAAACTTTCGACTTATAGATTAGTACAAAATATCGAAATTGGGGGATATTTACGTATCCTCATCTGTTGCGCCAACTACAATCGCCAAGTCGCCAAACAGATTTTTAACTTGCAATTTAAAAATTACAAAAAAAAAAAAAAANAAAAAAAAAAAAAAAAAAAAAAAAAAAAAAAAAATCAGAGGTCTACCCTAGGGTAGGTTAAACCCCTCGAGTTGGTTCACTTTTTTGATATTTTTTATAAATCCTTTGCGGGCAGCTTCCCGGAAGTTGGCAAGACTAGGCGATTATTCTGCCGCAAATCACGGCATGGAAATCTTGCCTAAAATTGTGCAAAACCCAGTACAAGAAAAGAGCTACATATTAATATTTCGCTAGTTCAGTAGCATAATTCTTTGGATTACAATATTTTAAATGATTAAAATTTCAATGTTATTGAGCTTAAAGAAAAATGACTCACTTGTAATAAATTTAATACAAGTGGTAAACTCTTAGTAAATTAATTGATAATTACTATTTTCCTTTGCCCGTAATAAATGATAGTGGAAATGTAATTTAAATCACGCCTCTTTAATTGATTTGAAGACGTAAGATGACTCTTAAAGTAATAATTCTAAACAAAATCCAGTTGCTTCGCACAAAACAAATCTTTCACTTCATTTAGTTCTTCAATTAATCTCGTATGACAAATAACATCTTACATCGTCGGTCTCTTTGAACTCGTTGAACTGTTCTATGACTAAATTGATTAAAAAAAACAACAACTTTAATTTATTTTAAGCTTTATAAATTTTTTTACTGCATTACTAATCATATAAACTAGAAATCAAACTATCATCTTATTTATGACCTTTTTTTTTTATACGCGTAGATTAGATTTCGAAGCGTTATATCATTTACATTTAGGTTCTTTAAAAATAAATGACGGATTATTCTGTCTTCAAAAATCAATAAAAATCCAGTAAATTCATTGTGATCGTAAGTCTGCATTTACTGTACAGTGCGCAAAATAAAAAAAATGGACCACCCTGAATAGCTTTTGATCTAATGATCGGATTTTCACGTTCTAGGACTCCTTCTTGATAGTTCGAAGAGGTGACCTCAAATATGCTAAATAATTAGTGCAGACGATATTTTAGGCTACGAAATCAGAATCAAAAACGTACGTTCTCTGAATAACAGATTCTGAATTTTTGACTTTCTGACCCTCAAATTATAGGGGTAGCTGCAATCAGGGAAATTTGATCCTAATAGTTTGGTTAGGAGAGCGGTTCAAAGTTCTATTCCCTTTATGTTAAATCGGCCGAATAGTTCCTGAGATATCGAATTTAAAAAATACGCTTTTTTTTAAAATTCGATTTCTTACGAACTATTCAACCGATTTCTCTCAAATTTTGTATTTCGCCATTTAGCAATTTTTAAAATCGTGTAAGAAATGCATAGCTTACAATTCAAAAAATTTTTTGACTGTTTTTAAATAAAATAATAAAAAATAATAAATATTTACTGAAAAGTTAGATCTTGCTTATAATTTTACTGACCTTCCACGGTTAACCCTACGTTAAGGAGATTTCACCACGGAGAATATTTTACATCAGCATTGTGGTCGGTGCGAGCCGGGAGCAAAATTCGTATAAACTAGTGACTGATGGGATTCTAACCTGGGTCTCCTCATCGGGAAGCGAACGTCCTTTCAGTTACCCACGGCTTATCATTAGTCAATTGGTTGTTGTTGTTCCTAATGCTACTTGCCACACTGACAAGCCTGCTTGGTGAAACCGAGGAAATTTAAGGCAGAGTGTGCGTTTCTTGTTTTTCATTGGCGCCATTCTATGGCCAAGAATTCGTATTCAGCCACACACGCGTCACATCCCGTTTTATAGGGAGGACTCATTCCCGCATCCATTCATTCACTCACGGATCGTAATTTTGAATCAGAGAACCATCGATCTCCAATCCAGTACCACCAGAGGTATTGATTTGTTATGGGGACATGAAGGACTTTGCGACTCGACAGATTTAACATGCATCAGTCACCGTTTACTACACGGGGATTCATCGGCCAACCGCGTTCGAACCCACGAACTCTCGAACATGGGCCCAGCGCCCTACCGACCAGGCTGGTCTATTATAGTAGGTCAGGGGTGGCGAACCTTTATGCACCAACGTGCCATTTTTTTCAAAATATTGTTTAATGAGGTCATAGACGTGCTGTCAAATAATTTTGATTTCTTGATTATTGGGAAAATACTATCAACTCAAAACTCTTTATTTACTATGAAAAAAACAAAAACATTTTGCAATGTCTCAGTTATACGCGTAATTCAACCTAAAGTAATATTAGCGTGACTTCTGCTGTTGCAGATTAGAAGACAAATGACTTATATTAGGTTGTAAGATGTTAGTTTAAGCAGGACTGTTCATTTTTCTTGCTAGTTATTTATTGTTAGCTTGTTTTTTACAGTTATTGTTTTTTTGGCATTAAATTGTTAATTTTTTTTGTTTGCTTTTGTGAATTTTAATTTAATTGTTAATATGCTTCATAGTGCACTTTATCATCGGTGGCGTGCCTAGAATATTGTGTCGCGTTTCATAAATGGCACGCGTACCATTGGTTCGCCATCCCTGTAGTAGGTAGTAGTGCAGTTGAAGAAAATTATATCGAAAAATACTGTAGATAATACAATATATCTTTGAAATATGCGCCCTCTTTAAACTTTATTTTAAAAACATGTAGATTGTTTTAAGATTTCTCTAGTTGTTTACTGTATTCCATATTCCTATTCATCAAAAAGAATCTAGAAATCAAGCAATCTTGTTATCAATGATCTTTTTTTTTTATAATCTCAATGTGTAGATGGGATTTTCGCAGCGTCATACTTTACATTTAGATTCTACCAAAATAAACGTGTATGACGGATTATTCTGTCTTCTGGAGTAATAAAAACGGCGTAATAAATCCTGCACGTTCGTCGTGATCGTAAGTCAGGATTTATAGTATATACTTTTCTTTTTAGTGATCGGCGATGTTTGACAGCGACACGTATTGCATTCTTTTTCTGCGCAAGCTCCTTTTATGTCTCAATGATAGCTGGACTACCGGAGGAAAAGAAAATTCGAAAAGCTATGTTTTCACGTACAACTAGACATTGAATGTCCATAATGATTTATAGAACGGCTTTTTTTTTCTTCCTCTCTTAACCTTTAAGAGGTATTTCTGATCACGTTCGTATTTTGGAAAATGAACGCAATCTTTTTTGGATGTGTTATCAACACCAAGTCAAACTCAATTTCCTGGAATCACCGTTTTATTTTTTTATATCTCTCTAAAAAGAAGTAAAAAAAATTTGTTTGATACTCTTTATCTGTTTCTGTTTGATTTTCACGCTTTAAATTTTGATTAGTTATGTCATAATAGGACAATACGGGATCAATTTAAATTTTTTAAAAAATACTCTCAGGTTTTTGAAGTTAATTTGTATAAATTGGAATACAGTGTTGACTTGCATTGTTCTAAAGCGTTGTAATAAAAAAACACAATTTCACAAAACATAATGAACATTGAATGTCCATAATTTATAGAGCGGCATTTTTTAAACTTCTCTTTTTACAGTAATGTATTTGTTTCTCTTGAATCTCCATGCTTTACATTTTGATTAGTTATGTCGTAAAAGGAAAATAAGGGGATACCTTTAAATTTTTTCAGATACATTAATTTAAATTGTATAAAATGGAATGCAATGATAAGTTAGTGTCCGGAAATTTAATAAAGAAAAAAGAAACACAATTTTCATGTAAGCAATAGGATGTTCTTGTAAAAATTCCGTAAATTTGCAAAGAAAGAATAATACGTGTCGGTTGAATCACAGGGTTGGGCCTAATTGCGTGGTTGTGCTTGGCGGGTTATAACGTTACAGCAATTGGATACCTACAAGTGAAGTAGTGTGTATATCTGATGTTTTGCGCATGCTCTCGGATGAAAGTATAAACAGAATTGTTTATAATTTCGTCTGAACACGCGCAAAGCATCCGAGACGTCACATGTCTATAAAATAAGTATCTTTCTTCTTTCTGAATTGTTAGTACCCAATTAATCTTCGTTTATCATTAAGAATAAATTTTGGGTTCAGACTTAACTGGATACTTGTAAGCGACGTCACGCGTGGGTGCCGAATCTGATTGGCTTCTAAATCGTGACATAAACGAATACCACGATTTACCCACAATGACGTCGTTTGTAGGCATTCAAATAAATAACAGAAGTATGTTGAAATTATGTTCGAATTGCGACATCGAAATTACGGTAATGTTTCCGAAATTAAATTAGCCATTTTAATTATTTAGTTAGTTTTTAAATCTTTTAAAATATCTATTTAGTTTAGTGTAATTTTTTTAGTTTTTCTTCGTGAAATACAGAACTAAGCTTAGCAGTAAAAAGTAAGTTAAAAAAGTTAACAACTCGCGAGAATTTAAACTGAAATGAGCACCCTATTAAAACAAATCAAACTTCCCCAAACGCTGAATCTTCCATTATTAGACATTAAAAAAAGAATTATAAATCACTAGTCATAAATCAAACTCAAATAACAAAAATTGACTGTCTCTAAATAGCTTTTTAACAGCATTCTTTTTAATGTAGCATTGGAATTCAATGGAATTTCTCAATACTGCAACTAGATTCATTTTATCTAAACGAATCAATATAAAAATTTATCTTCTCACTCACATTCATTCCTTACTTAGCGCCATTTTTTTTTTATTTTCAGTATTTTTTTTTATTTTTATTTTCTGCAGAAACTTTTCTATTTTCTACCCTTTCCATTTTATTCAGGTATTGGTTAAATAACATCGCCCAACGTCAGGCGTCGTATCTTAGACTAAGCCGCTGGGCTTAGCGATTGCCATGGCAACCTAGTAATTTTTTTTTCCTGGAACTTTTTTTTCTTCCCCTTCTATCTCTTGGACTAAGCCTTGTTTAGTTTTATTGCGGGATATTGTGCGATGTGCAATAACAGTTATTGATCCATGACCGCCGTGGAACTCCCAAAGAATATATATATTTTGGAAGAAACCCATGGTTTTTTTCTTCTTCCCTTAACTTGTTTAGTGGGGTCCCATCTGATCTTTCAGTTTTTCTTGGGACATAACTAAATAAGTGCCGTTTTTCAATTGTCTCAAAGGGTTTCTTCGAAGTTCTGAACAAATTTTTGAAAAGTTCTTACTGAAGAAGCAAAATGTAATTTTCTAGTGTATCGATAGTTTGTGCAAATAAATATTAAGGCAAATTTTAATACAATAAACTTATTTGCAGCAAGAAAACTATATGATTATTGCTTTTTAATCTTTTGGCGCAGGGGGCGGTGTCACTTTTATACATATATATATTTTTTTGATGCTCTAATTACATGTAAAAATATTTTTTTGGTGCTTTTTAATTATAAAATGCAGTTTGATAGTTACTAAAAAATCTATTAATTATATTTGTGCTAAAATATAAAATCCAAAAAAAGTTTTCCTTTTTTTTTTTCTCCATTCAGATTCATAAATTTGTCAATCTCAATGAGAAATAACTGTTTCTCTTCGATCTAAATAAGAGCAAATTTGAAAAATTATTATTTGGAAGAAAACCACGTTTGGAAAATTTTACTCTTAATTTCACTCTTAGGGACACCGGTGCTCGATGCTATATTTCATAACCAAATATTATAAAAATGCTATATATAATATTTTTCATTTATTTTGACATAAATTCATATGAAATTATGAAAAATATGTTTGAAAGTTCTGCTTCAAAGATTTCATGAGTGGTCGATCCAGACTTTTAATTTAAAATCCTTTCTTTTGTGAAAAAAAAAATTGTACTCTTAATTTTCTGAATATAAAATCTATAAATATAAATTTTTGTCAGAGAAAAAAAATGTACAAAAACCCATGTTTTCAAACGCGTAAATTTATGAGTTATAAACTAAATTTTTCAAGAATTATGTAAAAAGTCAATTTTGAAATGAAGCATATTGTTAAAGGTGTGTTTTTAAAGCAAAATACAAGTATTTTGTGAAGGGTCTGTTTCTAAGATAAATTAACTAGCGAAGAGTTCGTTTTTATTGAAATAATTTTTGAAGGATCTTTTTCTAAGACAAAATAACTGGATAATCAATTTTTACAATAAACTAGTAAATAATTTGTTTTCACAATAAAATTTGTTGTGAATGATAAATATTTTGAGGAAAGTATGTCTAGTTAAGAGTTCGTTCTTACAATTAAATTACTTGTGAAGGACCTATTTCTAGAATAAAATATCTAGTGAAGAGTCAATTTTTACAATAAAATAATTTTTGAACAATCTGTTTCTAAGACGTCAATTTTACTAAATTCATTTCTAAAGTGCTTGGGTAAAAATTGCCAAGTTTATGGCGTATTCATAGAGCCAAAATCATGGTAAATTTTACCATATTCTTGTAGTTTTGGCCATACTTTCTTTTCTCTGTGTTGAGAATAAAATATTTAGCATTGCTCTTAATATTTCAAAACTACCTATCATAAAAGAAAACAATCAATTTTCCTTTTTTGCGAAGTAAAGAAATGGAATTTCTTATCAATATGCTTTCAAAACAAAGAAATATTTCTAAAGTAAATATTATCCATCTATTTGTTTTGTGCTTTTCATAATATTTTGATTGATTACGAAGGTCGAACTTAAAACAAATAAGAGGAAAAATGTTCCCGGAATTGGTTGACATTAATAAACGAATCTAATTTTTCATTTTATTTTTTTTCTCTAAATTTAACGCAAATCCTCCCAAAATGTTTTTTTACAAACTTTTAATTAAATTGCCGATATATTTTTTAAAACTTTTTCGAAGTAGTTAATACATTGGTTTGCATCATTGCAACACATTTGTTTGAAACACAAATCTAAATATTTTAAATCTTTATTAAGGTTACTTTTTAAAAGTACTACCGTTGTATAAAATAACGCGCTAATTAGCGAATAATGTGCTATTGCGAGTATATAACCATTAGTATACAGTATTGTGAGTATATAATTAGCAAATATATAACCATTTGAGAGTTTACAACAGTCTATCATGTCTATTAGGTTAAGTTTTGTCTAACTTTAATCAGCGCTTCTATGCTATTCGTAAATATAATATGCGTAGCATTTTTGCAGGATTTCCCCATTCTCTACACTTTTCCCATGATATGGCAAATTTTGCTTTTACTCTTAATATGGCAATACTTTTCAGGGCCATGGGAGTTTAAGGGATGGAGCATTCGTCCCTCAATGAAGTAACCCCGGTTCAAATCCGGGTGGTACGCATTCTGATCCCGGCTCGCACCAACCTCAGTGCTTACGTAAAATATTCTCAGTGGTAGATGGCTCATGGGATGGGATCCCTTTGATGTCGGGCTAATTGTGAGACGTTTTCGTGGTTTTCCTTTCCATAACACAAATGAGGGTTAATTCCATCAAAAAAGTCTTTCACGAAGGCTAGTTTGTCCCAATTCTTGAGCCTAGAATGTTCAAAATGTATTATATAGTATGCAATTCATGTATAGCTTATTCATTACTTATACATATGCAAATGCAAGCCTGCTGTTCATCATGTTATTTTACTAATACACAGCAAATCTGCAAAACCAGTTTCTACTTAAAATTGTTAATTGAAGAAAGTATTTTAAGTAAAGATTTTTTTACAGTTTTCTTCAGTACTTCTTAAAATTTTTTTTATAATTAGTAACAGTATTTTAGTAAAATGAATTAAAAGCATGTAATATTTTATTGCAATAAAAATTACTAATGTGATAATGTTTAGTGTTATATATGATGATGTTTTTAATGTTAAACGACATTTTCTGATTTGTCAAAGGAAAGTATAAATTGGTGAACTTAAAAAAAATAATAATAATATTTCTCAAGTGAATAAATTAGTCGAAATTGAGTCCGTGCCGTTGCTATGGAAACTGCTTTATTTTTTATGATATATTCGAACTTTGTTTTTTAGCCGCGTTGAAGTTTAAACAAAGAAATGCCATTAGTTATGATATACTTTCCATAAATCTAAAAAAGGGGGAAATATGTTCTTTTTTACCCCTATAGGCTATTTTGAGAAAAAAATATAGACGTTAACTGAAAAATATGTCTTGAAATAGTATGCAATTGAAGTGTATTTGGAGTGTGTTAATATAAATAAGCAAAATATATAAAACTAGAATGTGGTTTTACATAAGATTTTATTATACATTTTACGATTATATTCCGTTTTCATGCTTATCAAATTTCTTTAGTGGTATATTGTCATAATCTAATCATGTTTCTAAGAAATCACTATTATAGTTGTATTATTATCAAATTTCTATCATATACAGGGGTAGAATTAATAATTGAGTCACTAGTCTTCATATGCTTTTATTAAGTTTTTTTCAAAAATAAATGTTAATATAGTGAATTTAAATGAAACATTACAACATAGAGTGTTCGCTCTAAGCGTTTTTAGAAGGGCGTCCCGCCCTGCTTATCCTTTGATCCCAATAAATACGCTCTTTTCCTTTTTTGTATAAATATGCCACCATTTCTTAAAAATACTAAATTTTTATTTATATTACACTTTAAAAGAAATTAATTCAATGTTTAAATAATAATTACATACTGGTATAATTATCAGTGTTTATAGGTTTATTTCTGATTTCTATTACAAATATTTACTTTGTTAGGATTATTCTAAACTGGTTAAATTTTTATAAGTATCTTTTTTCGGGGAAAGCGAGGTAATAATTAATTTTTTAAATAATTGTGCATTTTAAAACTATTTTTTTTAATTAAATAACTTTTTTAGAAAAAAAATGCACCTTTAAATGGTTAATTTTCTTATAACTTTTACTTTAAATTATAGAGAAAAATCTTTCAAGTTGTTTATCAATTAATGCTTTTTTGTCAGTTTACTTTTTTTAAAAAAAATTATGCACTGAGATTATCTTTTGGAATTCCTTTAATTATTTTTTTAAATTACTAATTTTTTCTTATTTTGATAAAGAGAGAGAATTACTTTTTGAAATGCGCACTTAAAATACTGTAAGTAATTTAAAAACAGTTGAGGATTAAACTAAGTTATTTCATAATATTAGACATTTCGTTAAATTTTTACGGTGTTAAGCGATTGCCCCTATCAAGCCTCAAAACGCCTTTTTCAATTTTCTGTTATAGTTTTATACCTTATGATTATAATCCAATATCTGTTATAGGTTTATTTTTCAATTCATAAAACTGTTATGCAGTATCTCTTACAATTGATTAAAAAATTCATTCTTTTAAAAAATATTCAAATTGAAAATGACAGTCGCCGTCTTTTAAGCGCAAAAATCTCGCCAATCAAAAATTTGGCGCCCATCTGAGACTGCGTGGAGACTAGTTACAAAAGAGATGAGAGGTTTGTTTTTGGAGAGCTGGTACATTGTCTTACAAACTACACGCTATCCTTCCAAATATTTTAAATTTTTACTGAATAATTTAATCGATAGTTCGTGTATTATTTCTATTAAGAATCTCAGNAAAAAAAAAAAAAAAAAAAAAAAAAAAAAAAAAAAAAAAAAAAAAAAAAAAAAAAAAACGGACCACCCTGAATAATTTTTGATCTAATGATAGGATCTTCATGTTCCAGGACTGAATCTTAATGGTTCAAAGGGATGACGTCAAATACGCTAATTATTTAAGGCACTTTTTTTTACAGATTCGGATTTCAGAATAAAAATAATAATAAAATAAAATTCAAAATCCAAAAATGTAATAATTTAAAAAATAATTCAAAATAATAAAAAAAAATAACTATTTACTAAAAATTACTTTTTGCATCTTTTGATAAACGATTTTAATAATTGAGTGCAAAAATGTTTTCAATTCTTTTAAAAAATTATCGAGATATGGTGAAATACGTAAAAAGTAAAATTAGCACTAAGGAGTGCAATCTTTAAACCGTTCTCCTGACCAAACTAATGATCCCCTATATTTTGGGGGTCAGAAGTTCGAATCTATCAAAAAAGGGGTACGTTTATGAGTCTGATTTTGTAACTTAAAACATCGTCTGCACTAATGAATTTTATTTTATAACCGTCGTTGAACAGCCGACCCAATTTTGGGTTTATGACAACTAGTATTCAACTCGGTAGCCTTGTAATTTTGAACCCAATCCAGAAGACAAGGGAACACCTGGATCAAGCATTGGAAGAAATCGGCCTTCGTGGAGAACTTTTCGATGGAACTAACCTGCATTTGCGTTACACGGAAAAGAAAACAACGAAAGCCTCCCACAGTTAGCCTTACGGCAAGGGGACTATATAGCACATGATCCGTCTACCTATGAGGATATTTTAAGTCACCTCTGTGGTCTGTGCAAGCCGGGTGCGGAATTCGTATTGACTAGCTATCGCTGGGATTCGAACCCGGTTCACCTCTTTGGAAGGCAAACAGCCACCACAGGTACTAAGTAATTAGCATAGTTGAGGTTACTCATTGGAACCTTTAAGGCTGAGTACTAGAATGTGAAGATCATTAGATCAAAAGTTATTCAGCGTGAGCCGTTCTTTATTTTATGAACGTAAATTTTCTCAAAATAAAAAAAAAACAGTATATTAGTTATTCAAAAATGGAAATGACAACATATGTTAAAATAATAAAAATATTCAAACTGAAACTGAATACATTTCATGATTATTTCTTTTTTTTAAAAAAAAAAATCTGATAGTGTGATTATTCAAAATCAGCTAATCATTGTCGTCATAGGTAAATTCTTTTCGTTAAAACTGGATGTTTAAGATAAAGAAATCGATGATGCTTACTCATATTGTGCGTAGCTATGCCATCACCGATACAACACGTTGTTTTAACTGTTGTAAGGTGCACTTATTCAATGTACACTATTCGTCTGCCCCACCCTGTGCAACATACCGCATTCAAATATCGATTTCATTTATAGAAAAAAAATTACCTAATCTGGCAATACCTCGTTCACGCAGAGCAAAGGTCACACACGCTGATACCTGCCTCGCGTGTTATCTTCATTCTGTAAAAAGAATCAATGCAGGGGGGAGAAGAAAAATTGATAGCAAAGGTGTAAAAAGAAAAAAAATTAAAGGAAAGTGAAATAGGGAAAGATCTGTGATGAAATTGTCAGTAGGCAGATATTCGTTTCTTGGTTGCGCTCACGATTTGTCGATTTTTATTGCGTAGTTTTTGAATGTCAAACCTTAATGTGAAGAAAAGAACTTCACTCATCATACAGAGATGATACAGGTGTTTTGATTAGAACACCTGGTTAAATTGTGGGAAGATCCAGTAAAACGATTTCGGAAAGATGGAGAATAATTCTGTCGTCAGCAGCTGGAATTCTTGGTGAGTATGTCATTATGTATCTCAGTTTCGAAGAAGTTGGGAGAATAGATCGGTTGGAATAATAATTAAATAATCGTTTGCACTATTGGTATTTGTTGCTACAGTTTACTGATTATCAAAATTATTGATGCTGTTACCATAGTTAATTTATTGAATTATTGGTTTTTTTTTTCTGTTGACCGAATTATGGGTGCTGTTACTATAGTTTTGAAGAAGTTTGGAAGAAAAGATCAGTTGGAATAATTAATCAATCGTTTTTGTACTATCGGTATTGTTGCTACTGTTTACTGATTATCAAAATTATTGATACTGTAAACATAGTTAATTTATTGGTTTTGCTTCTTCTGTTGACCGAATTATGGATCTGTTACTATAGTTTTGAAGAAGTTTGGAAGAAAAGATCAGTTGGAATAATAATTAAATAATCGTTTGCACTATTGGTATTTGTTGCTACAGTTTACTGATTATCAAAATTATTGATGCTGTAACCATAGTTAATTTATTGAATTATTGGTATTGTTTCTTCTGTTGACAGAATTATGGGTGGTGTTACTATAGTTTTGAAGAAGTTTGGAGAAAAGATCAGTTGGAATAATTAATAAATAATCGTTTTTGTACTATCGGTATTGTTGCTACAGTTTACTGATTATCGAAATTATTGATACTGTAGCCATAGTTAATTTATTGGATTATTGGTTTTGTTTCTTCTGTTGACCGAATTATGGGTGCTGTTACTATAGTTTTGAAGAAGTTTGGAGAAAAGATCAGTTGGAATAATTAATAAATAGTAGTTTTGCACTGTTGGTATTGTTGCTACAGTTTACTAATTATCGAAATTATTGATGCTGTAACCATAGTTAATTTATTGATTTTGCTTTTGTTGACCGAATTATGGGTGCTGTTACTATAGTTTTGAAAAAGTTTGGAGAAAAGATCAGTTGGAATAATTAATAAATAGTAGTTTTGCACTGTTGGTATTGTTGTTACCGTTTACTGATTATCAAAATTATTGATGCTGTAACCATAGTTAATTTATTGAATTATTGGTTTTGTTTTTTCTTTTGACCGAATTATGGGTGCTGTTACTATAGTTTTGAAGAAGTTTGGAAGAAAAGATCAGTTGGAATAATTAATAAATAATCGTTTGCACTATTGGTATTGCTGCTACAGTTTACTGATTATCAAAATTATTGATGCTGTAACCATAGTTAATTTATTGGTTTTGCTTCTTCTGTTGACCGAATTATGGGTGCTGTTACTATAGTTTATTGGTACTGTTATTGTAGTTAGTTTACTGAGTTACTTCAACTATTGACTTTTGGAATTGCTGGAAAGTGAGATATGAAAAATTCTTATTAAACTGTCAGTAATCGTATTTTAGAGGTGTTCAAGAATTGCTGTTTATTATGGCGTAATTTTTTATTGCCAACGCTAAATAAAGGAAATTACACATCATATATTGTACAAGTGTTTTGATTAGAGCACTTAGTTAAATTGTGGAAAAATCTAGTAAAGTGATTTCGAAAAGATGGAGAATTCTGTAGACAGCAGCTGGAAATTTTGGTGAGTATGTCTGATCTTTTGTGTTATAGTTTGCGTCTCAATTTTGGGGAAGTTGGGAAACTGATAAAGCCTCAGAGGTGTTTGCTTAATTGAAATCTATGTATATATGTATTTCTCTTACACGGCGACAAACACTCTCCATTTCTCTTTCGTATGGAGAACAAAAAAATTTAAATATCAAGCGTGTGTGCTGTCACGAGCATGAAAGCGTAAATGTTCGTGTTCACAAATTTCTGATTGAAAATTCTTTTTTCGCATAGACAACGAAAAGCTAAAACAAACAGAGCCAGTTGGAAACCACTGCTTTATAATATCGTGCAAAATGTAAAACTTTCTATGTTGATCTGGAATAAAATGTTCCGATTTTTTAAATGCATTTAATCGCAAATCGCACATTTGTAATGCTTCGATGCTTTTTTTATATTATTTGATATACACTGCTCAAAAAAATTAGGGGAGCCATGTGCTTCCCTAATTCTTTTGAGCAGTGTATATATATGTTAATTGAAAACATTTATTGTATGTTAATTGAAAACAAAGATGAATTTACAAAGATGTTAAAAATGGTATTTAATGATAAGCAAAATCTTTGTCCTAGATTTATTATCGTAGAAAGTCTAATTCAAGCAATGAAGCATTAGCCTCAGTTCATTTAAAAAACAGGAGTAATATCGGTTGATGCCTGTTATTCAAATTTCTGCTTACGCCTGTTACTTATTATTTCTGTCGACATCTGTTATTCACATTTCTGTCGACATCTGTTATTCACATTTCTGTCGACATCTGTTATGCACATTTCTGTCGACATCTGTTATGCACATTTCTGCGGACATTCTGTTCACATTTCTGCGGACATTCTGTTCACATTTCTGCGGACATTCTGTTCACATTTCTGCGGACATTCTGTTATTCACATTTCTGTCGACATCTGTTATTCACATTTCTGTCGACATCTGTTATTCACATTTCTGTCGACATCTGTTATTCACATTTCTGCGGACATCTGTTATTCACATTTCTGCGGACATTCTGTTATTCACATTTCTGCGGACATTCTGTACTGTTGACTGTTATGTGTCTTCTTAACATTCTTAACCCATATTCTTGTCAAAAATACCTAAGTTATTTTATTTATTTGAAAATTGGGGCTCTTTTTTTTCTTCATAATATGACAGAATTGTTTTAGTTTTCTAAAATAAAGTATGCTTTTTCGGTTTATTTACAATTTTTTTTAAATGAATTAATCAATATAATGTTTAGTTAAGCAAACAATCTTCTATCAAAATTTTATTTAAATTCTCATAACAGCTTAGTACCATTTCTAACTCAAAGATAAAAACTTGATTCGTGAAACGGTTTAGTTTTTCTGCTTCATTTCATTCACTTAATTGACGTACACTACTTTCTCTCTCTTTTGTAAGTGCCTTTCGGCTTCTCTTTGTTCAAAAAGAACTTTTCCATTGTAATTATTCATTCCTCGCCATTTAGAAAACATCGAAACTCATTTGTTTGAAATGATCCCGATGTATTGTCCCTGCCTATCTGCAGGAACACTTGTTGCCTGATCACGCTAACTATGCGACGGTCTAAATAAAAATAATGCTAGGTATTTGAAATTAAAAGAGTGATTAGATAACCTATTATATGCTAAATATGAAATGGAATTGTTATAAAAGGACTGGGTTGTTTGAGTAATATTGCTAATTGATATTGGTTAATTTTGCTACGGGGCAATCATGAATATCTATGTATTTTAATCCCAACATATGCACTCGAATTTTTAAATTCTCGTCACAAAATCCGACTGTTCCATATTCGATATTCATAGAAATCGTAGAGAATGTTGAACTATAATACCTTTTGAATTTGTTGTAGCATTAATATAGTAAGTTTCACTATCTTATTTTTTAATTTTTTTTACATCGTTCAATTTTAATATTTAAATTTTAGTTTCCTTTAAAGTTTAATAGAGTTTCTTTAATTTAGCTTCAAAAAATTCGTAAGAAACAATACCTTATTTATCTTGGTAAAAATGGCTGGCACGCAATTAGGTATAAGTAAAAAATTTTACTTTTTATACCTTATATACATTGAAATACTTATAATTTCTAAACTATCTGATTTGTTTTAGTTTTATTTGGTTGTAAGAAATTTCATAGGAAAAATATCTAACATATGTAGATATTTCTTGCCATTTTTTCTCTTTTCTATCTGTGAATTCAAGATGGTGGCTTTAGGGAGGGAGGACAATCATTAGACATACATTTTAGGCCGCAACTTTTAAAACAATTTCTAATTATCAAATCATTTTCATATTCAATTATGCTTTTGGACTGGCTTAAACACAAAAGGGTTCATAACTGAGAAAAAAATGGTTCATAAAAAAGCAACAACAAAAAAAAACTATATCAAGCACAGGGGTCTGTTTAGAAGAAATTTGGGTCCGTTAACGGACCCTTCACAAAATATTTTAACTTAGAAACGGACCCTTCACAAAATGATTTTTCTTTTAATCGGACCCTTCACAAATTTCTTCATTATTGTTTTGTTAATCGAATAAATCCTTCTCAGGAAGGGGGGGGGGAAGAAGGACAGATGTAAACGAACTAAATTTTGTCTTCGGCAGGCGCTTCTTCCTTTATTCGTCCGAAATGAATGTTCAGCAGTATAGGCCAAATACCAAATATTTATATGTTGCATCCCTAATTTAGTACTTGCAATTGCTGTTTATTTTTTAAAATTTAATTTTTTTAATTATAATTTTACAGTGTTGAGCATAATCTTGTATGTCTTTACAATTTTACAACTCCTTGAAAAAGTTTTTTTGCAATAACAGACCCTATTTGCACAAATTTACAAAAGCGGACCCTGGTAGAAAGAATGTGACTTAACATTTATTTTATATTCACAAACTACGAGCAATTTTTTCACAATTTTACAAAAACGAACTTTTCACAAAATGTCTGGACAGACCCCTGAATCATAAAGTTAGTTTTTTCTGAACGCTCCCAAATTAGAGCTATACATTTGGCGCTAATATGTAAATTTTCCGATTAGCCTGTAAATTTTTTTACCTGCAGTTATACCGTAAATATTCCATTTAGGTACATTTGAAATAGTATTCACGCTTGTATTTCTAAAATGAGGGAATATTCAAGGTGTTTAGTAATCGCCCTCTTGATATATATTTTTAGAAATCTGTTAAAAAGAAAATGGCTGTGCATATTTAGTGTCGCGAGAGAAAAAGGAAACGTTATCGAAACCTGACGAATCATTAACGAGTAAAAAGAAATTTGAAGGATCCAAAATCTGATTGATTGTCTGGGGATATCTGGAGGAAATAAAAGGCAATTATTAGACTTGCCTCTAATTTTCATTGGGTTTTCAAATTGTTTTTCATAGTTTTAATCCCGTCTTCCTCAATTGTCATATTTCGATAATGTTTTTATTTTTTCCTAAATATTAGAAATTTTTTTTTATATTTATATTTAATCTTAATATTTATTTATTTAATCCTAAATATTTATTTTCTAAAAGCATACATGTGGTGGTAACAGAACAACTGAGTTTTATTTCGATCGTATTGTGTTGTGAAAACTATAATACCTGACAAAATTTTGCTTGACTAATTTGAAACAAGTATAATTTAATAAACAACATATTTTAGTCAACTCCAGGTTTGCTATTTTTTTTCATTAGCTGCATTATAATTTTAAAATTACTCCCTTTTTTATACCAAAGCAATGTTTCTTTGTTTTTTAAATACTGTATCTGAATATTAATTTTCATTTTCTCATTCTAGGTAAGTGAATTTTGTTTTAATTCAACTTTTTGTGAAGAATTAAAGGTATGATAGTTTAATTTCTTCAAATTTATTTATTTATTTCCTTATAATAACCGTTATGCTTCATCCATGAAAATTACAAAAAAAAAGAAATTTCTTTTAAAAACAAAAACTGGATATTAATGTTGTATAATCTTTAACTTTTTGCTTAAAATGCCTATCTTTTTAATTTAAACAGTTTTTGTTAAATTAAACTCATTTAACAAATATGAGCACGATGAATTTTATAATTTTGATTCCAGGATTCTTACATAAAACTTAAAAATTATTATTTTAATGAAAAAATTCTGAAAATGTAAAATTAAATTTTAAAAGTTATTAAAATTTGTAATTATGAAAGCATGAGTGTTTCATAGAAAATAATTTTAAGCTGCAAGGATCATGTTATGTAGCCAAAATGTGATATTAGTTACCGCAAAATGGTAAAAATATACACTGTCAATTAACATGTTAAACTAATTTAAATTTGTTGTATTTTAAATTCCCATGTCAGGGGTCTGTTTAGAAGAAATTTGGGTCCGTTAACGGACCCTTCACAAAATATCTTTTCATAAAAACGGACCCTTCACAAAATATTTCAACTTAAATACGGACCCTTCACAAAATGATTTTTCTTTTAATCGGACCTTTCACAAGTTTGTTTATCTTCATTATTATTTTGTTAATCGAATAAACCCTTTCCAGGGCAGAAAACAAGAAAGATGGATGTAAACGAATTAAGTTTTGTCTTCGGCAGACGATTCTTCCATTATTCGTCCGAAATTAATATTCTGCGTTCAGCAGTATAGGCTAAATACCAAATATTTGTATGTTGCATCTCTAATTTAGAAGCAGCAATTGTTGTTTATTTTTTAAAATTTAATTTTTTTAATTATAATTTTACAGTGTTGAGCATAATCTTGTATGTCTTTACAATTTAAGAACTCCTTGAAAAAGTTTTTTTTTTTTGTTTTTGCAATAACGGACCCTATTTGCACAAATTCATAAAAGCGGACCCTGGTTGAAAGAATGTGAGTAATTTTTTCACAATTTCACGAAAAACGGACCTTTCTCAAAATGTCTGGACAGACCCCTGCATGTATATTTAAACAGGATTTACGAAATTTTATGGCTTTATTGCTTATAATAATTAAAGTAATAAGTAGTTAAGTACTTAATTTACGTCGCACTAGAGTTGCAAAATGGGCTTTATTGGTGACTTTCTGGGAAACATCCCCGAGGAAGATCCAAAAACATGGCATCGCAATTTTGATCCTCTTCAGAAGGGGTGGCTCCCCTGCTTTGATAGCCCGACAACCTGCGCGCGAAGTCGAGCACTTCGCGGTAGAACATTTTAACGAGGACCGATACTGCACACCCTTGGTACTTACGCAGGCTGATCAAAGTAGTCACCCACCCACTTACTGACCGCATCCAGTGATGCTTGACTTCGGTGTTCTTCTGGGAACCGTGTCTTTACTATCAGTCCACTGCGGGACTCAAAGTAATAGATAAAAGTAACAAATTGCTAAGTTTTCTGGTATAGGATGTTACAAAAAAAATTTTTTTTTCGTTCGTTATTTATTTCAAGTCTCTAAGAACTCTGAAAGTTTTAAAATTTTTTAATTAATATGAGAAAATTGCATGACCTAAACGCCTCTAAAGTTATAAAATAAGTATTTTTTCTGAAATTTGAAAAAAATTTCAAAATCTTAAGCGTCTCTTTTTTATTGTGGGGTACTCCATATTTGATTAAACAAATTGATTCGAGTAAAAGAATAGATCGAAGAGAAAGGAGGTATTTCAAACTTAATGAAAATAAAAAGTAAATTCCTGAATGAACAATTAACTTTTTAAAAATTTAAATGTTGATTTGGTACGCATTTTAAGACTGATACTAAACCAAAAATATTTCAATGACAACTCAATAGTACAAATTAGAGCATTTTTATTTCCTTTTGATAATATACCAATTAATGAGAAGTTGTAATTTTCTTCTAAAAAATGTAAGCGCGTGTAAGAAAAATTGTGATAAGTGATTATTTTTTAGATTGTTTAAACTTAGAAATAGGCTCAGACAATGAGCTTATCTTGGCCATTGTATCGAAAATAGGCTGTATTATCTGCCCTATCTTTTTTCATTCAATTTGTAGCAAATCTTACTGAATAAGTTTCCCTGTTATCGTTAAGCTGAGCAGTTTAAAATTTTTTAGATATGGACTAGAGATTATAAAATTGATAAATGTATACTGGTTTAATGCCTTCTGCTATTAAATTATAGATGCATATTTATGATTTTAATCTTTTTATTCTGTGTGTTAATTCTAAAAATTATTGTAATCAACCAAAAAAAATGTAGAAAAATCTTAAAAACTTTATTTTCTTTGTTGAATTTTGCTATGAAAAATGACTAAGCGAGTCAACAATTATTTAATATTCTAAGTGAGAAAGTGTTTTTAAATTTATATTTACGAAACTTTTTGCCGAATACAAAATATATATATTAATATATTTTAAATTTACATTTTGAAAACAGTAGCAAAAACAATGCTGTAAAAACTCATTAAGAATGTAGCATTTAAATAGCGTAACTATTAAGCGCCTTTAGGAAAACAATTAGACTAAATTGCTTTTTTTTTTATTCAAAAATTTGATATAACTCAAACGCATTTCTATGAAGGAAAACATTCTTGAATTATAACGAAAACTTCTAATAATTTTTGTCAAAACTTCTATTTCAGTTTTTATTAAATACACACTTAAATTTTCTATACAAACTATTGTAGAAAAATGCAATGTATTAAAAATGTATTTCAAGGAACATTTCAAAAATGCATTTTTAACATTTTTAAATGAATTTCATAAAAAATATAAGTAATTTGTTTGCTTTAAGTTATAATGTTTAAAATGATAATGTTATGAAAATTCTAAATAATTTTTAAATATTTATAGTAAAACGATTGATTAAAACTAAATATTTAAAAAAATTTAATTTTACTTTAAAATGTTCATTCAACGTAAGAAATATGTTTTGAAAAGTAAATTGACAATGTTTTCAGAATGCAGAAATAAAAAAAATACTATACTTTAAAAAAACTAATTTAATGTGCTCTTAGATACTTTTAACAAAAAATAACAGCAATTAGACTAAAAGATAAGTGCCTCAGAAATCATTCGAAATCTTCCTAATGTTTAGTAGTCTTTAAATGTTTTTTTTTATTTGATGATAAATAAAAGAAGTTTCTTTTTAAAAAAATGCATATTTCGTTTTATGGTAGATTAGTGATAAATGTAACCATGCTCGACATAATCCTGGGATGTTTTAAAAACGCATTTTTTATTCATGGATAATTTCTCATCCCATCTCAAGTAAACTGCAGCTCTAGCAGAATTTCCCTCAAATTCCAAAGATTTTCTTCATATTTATAGATATATATATTTTTTTCGTTACAAGTCGTAGATTTTTGTTGAAGATTTGTTTTATGATGTATCTTCCAATCTCCATTGAGTGGTGGTATTCTTTTTGAATTTTAAAGCGAAATTAGACTGTAAAATTGGAAACTGTGCTTTTTATTTATATTCTTACTTTGTTGTGGTGGTTTAAGATATGCAAATAATGTATCGTACGTATTGTGGAGTAAAAACAAAGAAACTAGTGAATAAAAATAAACTTTTTGTTGCTGATTTGTTGAAAATATTTTAAACGTATATATTTTTTTTAAAAAAAAAAATTTTTTTCATACGTATATGTATATATACATATATTTAATATTTTTAAGCGTATCTATATTTTTTAAAATTATTAAATGAGCTTTAGTGACGTCACGAAATATGTTGTCACGTTAAAGATATTTTAAACGTATATATTTTAAGAATATATATATTAAATGTGCTTTAGGGATGTCACGAAGATTGTTGTCGCATTGAAATATTTAAACGTAAATATTTAAAAACAAATATATTAAATGTGTTTTAGGGACGTCACGAAATATGTTGTCACGTTGCGGATATTTTAAACGTATATATTTTAAGAATATATATATTAAATGTGCTTTAGGGATGTCACGAAGATTGTTGTCACATTGAAATATTTAAACGTATATATTTAAAAACAAATATATTAAATGTGTTTTAGGGACGTCACGAAATATGTTGTCCCGTTGCGGATATTTTAAACGTATATATTTTAAGAATATATATATATTAAATGCGCTTTAGAGACGTAACGAAGATTGTTGTCAACTTGCAAATATATTAAATGCATGCATTTTTTTAAAAAAAATATTAAATGTGCTTTAGTGATGTCACAAAGATTGCTGTCACATTGAAATATTTAGACGTATATATTTAAAAACAAATATATTAAATGTCAGGGACGTCACGAAGATTGTTTTCACGTTAAAGATATTTTAAACGTATATTTTTAAAAGAATATTAAATATGCTTTAGGGACGTCGTAGAAATACCTGCCACGTTGAAAATATATGAAACGTAATTATTTTATAAAAAGAATTATTAAACGTGCTTTCGGGACGAAGTTTGTGGTCACTTTGACGATATTTTAAATGTGCACTTTTTTTTATAAAAAAATATTAAATGTCCCGCCTTCTTTAGGTACAATCTTTCTTACTTAAAACGTTTAACATTTGTAATAAAGTAAAATTACAGTTAAGTTGAAAACTACAGTGCTTCAAAGTATAAATTATAAAAGTAACTTTTTTAAAAATGAATTGTATAAAAAAATTTATTTCATTTAATTATTTTAACGAAATAAAGCTATTAAGAAACTAGATCCACATAAATAATTTAAATCTTCTAAATGCTTGGTATGTAGAGTCAATCGTTCAATGACAGGTAAAAAAGATTTTTAAAAAAAGGCAAAAAGTTTGTTTTATGATAGGTTAGTGATAAATGTGACCATAATTGACATTATCACTGGTCTGTTTTAAAGATGTATTTTTTAGTCATGAATAATTTCTCAAATTCTATAGCCATTATATTTCCTTCACCTTAACTATTTCTATTTGTTACAAACCTCAAATTTTGTTTTTGTTGAAGATTTGTTTTATAATATATCTTTAAATCTCCTTTGAATGGCGGTATTTCTTTTGAATCTCTAAACAAAATCAGACAATAAAATTCTAAAATGACTTTCTTTTCATTCTTATATCGATGATTAGTTTAAGATTTATAAATAATGATAATCGATTATTATGGTTATTGATTATCATGTATGTTATAACCATCAATGTTTAAGAATAAACACCGAAGAAATAAGGATAATCGATTATAATGACCATTGACGATCATGTATATCATAACCTTCATCGCTTTTCTATGTATAAGAATAAATACTAAGTAAATAAGGATAATTGATTAATCATTGATATTCACATATCATCAATAATTAATCAATCATCCTTATTTGCTTAGTATTTATAACTATCAATGTACAAAAATAAACACTAAGCGAATAATGATAATCGGATGTGATCATTGATTAATACGTGTATAATATCTAACAAGGACTTAACTTTAAGGTACAAAAATAAACCCTAAGCGAATAATGATAATCGGATATGATCATTGATTATTACGTGTATAATAACTAACAAGGACTTAACTTCAAGGTACAAAAATAAGCACTAAGCCAATAACAATCGGATATGATCATTGATTATTACGTGTATAATATCCAACAAGGCCTTAACTTCAAGGTACAAAAATAAACACTAAGCTAATAATGATAATCGATCATTGGTGATAATGTATATTATAACCATCAATGCCTTAACCTAAATGTTCAAGTGTAAAACACTGAGCAAATTATTAATTCAGTTTTGTAGTGAATATATTTTTGCTTGAGCTGTACATACGAATAATTCGTGACACACAATTGTAGACGGATATTATAAAACTTCTGATTCGGCATTTTAGACAAAACACTTTTTCTGAAATACATAACCGTGACATCAGAAACCATATTCTCGTTCACGTGCGTATAAATTAGACATCTTCAAAATCACGCGATGGCGGCCTTCAATAATTCGAATAGGGCAACAAAAAGGTTTCCTTTAAGTTCACCAAAGAATAAAATTTCCTCTATCCTTAATTATTTAATCCTATCCACGAGTACACGACTAAATGGCGTTAAACATTCCACTTCGTAAACACCCCGATTATTTATTTTCGAATATAATTACCTAAACATGAGTGTGTTGCAACGCTTGTTTTTGTTCCTTTTCGTTCATCGTTTTTTTAGTTGGTTACATCATTCATGCGGCTCTCTAGCGGATTCATACTTATATTTTTTTATTGCAGATTTATTCGAAATAAGTGTTTTTTTACTGAGTCACGAATTAAATGCTTCTTGGATGAATCACATGTTGATTCTATGTGCAAGGTATTTTTTTTTATATCAACGTCTAAAAACTGCGAATAATGTTTTGTTCCTTGATGAAAAGTCGTCCTCCTCGTTAAGAATTAGAGTAATGAGCGTTTAATGAGGCAATTAAGCCATGTCTTGTAAATTTTGAGCGAGATTCTGAAGCTTTGATAAGAGGATACCCTAAATATTACCTAAATATTTTCTTAGAAAAAATATTTCCTTAGTCATGATTTATTTGTAATTCATTTATTTCTTGCTGGGTTTTTTGCAGCTAAATTAAACTTCTGTATCACCAAATGCCCTACTTTGTAAAAAGTGCGCCGAATAAAAAAAATAATTGTAAAGTTTTCTTTTAATTTGAAAATTAGGTATACTCTAGCAGGGGGGTGGGGGGGCATTTTAAAAATCTGTAAAACTGAAATAATTCCCTGGAAGCACTACCAATAAGCTTCCTAACTTGCCTTGAGTGTAATTTCTCTGATCCTAACAATTTTCTTCTTTTGTTATAACCTACCTCACTTAAGAATTCTAGCTTTTAGTTTCTCTATTTTCTAATTTCCCTGAATTTTACTAGGACAGAAAATTGCTTTGTAAATTTGTTAAAAAAGGAACTTTAATTTCTTATTTTGTTTGAACCAAAAATAGCATCAGAAACATTTTTTATTTAAAATTTGAATTTCCATTCAATTCTTTTTGTTCATAAATATCCGAATTTTACATTGGAGCAATTTTCGCTTTTGTTTTGACAGAAAGGAGGATCAAGCCTTTTTTTTTACACAAAAATGTTTAGACCAAAATATAAAAAAACATTATGTTTAACTAATTTTATATATTTTAGCTTTCCTTCCTTTTTTCATTCAAGTCTCATTTTCTATTGGAATGAATTTTTTCTTTTCGTTTTCTTAAAAAAGATCCCTCCAGTTTTACCCTTTTTAGGGCCAAAAATAAGTTTAGACCGAAACTAACTAAGAAAACAATTATTTAAAGTTATTTATTTATTAAATCTTTATTCTGATTGATTTTTCTTCATAGACAAATTTCATTTCCCATCGGAATAATTCCCCCATGGGGTCTTAACTGCAATTTTAACGAAAATGGGATTGTTTATTGACAAGTAAGCACAAAATTCACAATAAATAAAAAGGTAGCTAACGGAAAAACAGTATAACTGAAAAAGGAGATAGAGGATTCGATCAAAGTTGTGAAGCTTAACAGTAATACTACGTAAGATATACGCAAAACAACTGAAATACTACATCAGAGAAAAACATTACCTGTAATCTCTTTACAGGTAATGTTTTTTTTTATTGGGTGTTTTTACTAGGAGTTTAAAGAATAATTTTTTTTTTAACTCTTTGTGAAAAAAAAAATTATTATTTAAACTCCTTCTGGACCTGGGGACGGAGGAAGAAACTATCCCTAAACCCACATTTTCCGAGATTATACGTGCTAAACAGTTCGTATGCGTACTAAAGCGAGATGTAATACGAGAGTTCCGAATTAAAATCAAGTCTTTATGATATTGGGTCGCTAGGATCAGAACTGTGGGCAGTGAAGGGAGAATAGCACTATCACGTATGATTGCAGTCCTGAAAGGGTTAAACCAACTCTTCCTAGAGGAGAGAAGACCTCCGCACGGGTTACCATAAATGAGAAATCCAATCCTTTAGTAGTCCGAACGTGGTGACATCTTTCGTATTTCCGCCACTGCGCAGTTTACCAGCCCGAACTGTTCTCAAAGCACTCACAGTGGATAGTTTGTGAATGTGGTAATTCATATCCTGAAACTTCTAGGTTTAAATATTTTTATTAATTGCGGTTTTGATATAGCAAACAACTGAAAAAATTATCACTTATACAGCAGAAACATAAGCAAGTAAAGCAGATAAAGCAGAAACATTTAAGGGTAACATCACCCAGTCACAACGACAAGAAAGCGCCAATTAGTTAGGTGACACAGTGAGGTGACAACTACTTCTAGCATTACATGCCTTTTATACAAATTCAGCAATGACATGCACACAGAATGACGTCACTTACGTTATCTTTAAGCGAAAATATTCCTGTTGTCACCTTAATTCTGTTAATTCAATATGCCACTCCGGGAGTAATATACCACTCCGGCACAAACAAAGTGACATCTTATTTTCCTCCACTGCGCAGTCTCCGTCCGACAACTAAATTGATCCGTGCAGAGGCCTTCTCTCTTCTAGGAGGTGTTGGTTAAACTCACAGTAATTGAAATCTCCTCATACTGCAACGAATTCGTCATATAGTCATAGTTTTTAGTTCACTCTCAAATAAATGAATATTTTTCTTTAATATCTACTAAACAAAAGAAAATGTTTTAAAAAATCATTGTAAAGGGTATTGAATAAAATGGCACTTTCCTCTGTTCCATTTGATAGAATTTTAAAAAAACCTTGTTCAAGTTCAAGCTCAAATTTCGATGAATGGCAATGGTCATTTATTCAAGGAAGCGAAAAATTTCTTCTCTATCTGTACTGAAAACTTACATAATAATGAGAAAAATTGAACTTTACTGAGTATAATAAGTTAATGGGGTCTCTTTAGCAACAAAAGCTACCGCCCATTAAACCCTTTAACTTGATCGATTCCCCGTTATTAAATGTTAAAATTAAGGTTGGTTTGGAGCTATTAGTTGGTGGCTCCGTTTAATGACCACCTTTTAGAATAACGCATGGAAGGAAAAACTAAACGGGAGCTGTAAAACCCCGTTCATTGTTTCCAGTAATGATAGTATTAAGACAGAAAATGAGGCATTTCTTTCTCTCAGATGTTCCCCGAAACCGGACATATTTATGGAAAATTATGTTCGAAAGTTCTTCCTCTTCTCTGCGTAAATTGCTGTCAAATAATCGTTTTAAAAATGGGACTTGGTTCAAAAAATAATTGGAATAATTAGTTTAAAAAGGGATCCGGTGTTTATTAAGTGTGAAATATGTTTTCTCCAGTAATTATTTTGGTTTGAGAAGTTTTTGAAACTGGATGCTAATTGAGTTGTGTTCATTGAAGTTTAATAATTTGGTTTGAAAATATAAATGTATGTGTAAGTCTTAATTTATTTCTATTTTTTTATTTTAGTTGATAGGTATTTATTGAGAAATTCGAAAGTATTTAGTTCATTTCGTTTTTTTTCCCGTGTGGAAATGAATGTTAATTTTCTAATATTTTATTGTCCATTCAGCTGACCGGACTGTGATGGGGGTCAAGGAACTGGCCCTGCATCTGAAAGGTTTTGGGTTCGGATCCCGGACAAGGCATGGATGTTATTTTTCTGTTCCATCTGTCCTTACGGCGGGAGCAGTCCACCTACTATGGTGCCTTTGAGGAAAAAAATAGAGCGTATTCTAGTCCGATATTTTTTGCCATTTTTCTAGCTGTAGCATGATCGCACGCGCATAAAATTTTTATTCTCTGCTAGCAAAAATACTGAGCCCAATAATTTTTGACCTCATTTGAAGTAAAGGTTTTATCGTCTAAAAAATCTTCTAGAAACCAGAACATTGCTGTAGACAACCCATTTTTCTTTCCCAGTGATGATGTTCTTCAAAAAAGAATAATTTTCTTGACGCTTGAGAAGCAAATCACTGACGTCTACGCAACGACGCAAATTTCCTTCTGTAAGAACATATGGAAACCATATGCCGTGGTGGCCCAGAGGATAGGGTGCTCGCCTTCCAATGAGGTGAACTGGGTTCGAATCCCAGCGATGGCTGGTCGATACAAATTCCGCATTCGATTTGCACCGCCCACAGTGATGACGTAAAATATCCTCAGTGGTAGATGGATCAAGGGGTTCAAGTTCCTTTGCCGTCAGACTAACCGTGGGAGGTTTCCGTGGTTTTTCTCCGTGTAACGGAAATGCGAGTTAGTTCCATCTAAAAGTCCTCCACGAAGGCAATATTTTTCTCAATTCTTGATCCTAGAGTTCCCTTGTCTTCTGGATTGGGTTCAAAATTGCGAGGCTACGGCGTTGAATATTGTTAGACGTAAACTCAAAATTGTGTCGGCTGCTTAAAAATTTTTATGAAATTAAATAAAATTGATGAGCGGTTGAATTCGATAACTTTATTCTCCCAGCGTTCTCGCGAATTATCGGTTTTCATCAATTAATGCCCTTATTGTGTCTCTAGGGTTAAATTAACGTGGAGCAACTTAATCTAAATTTTGCCGGATCGAAACTTTGCTAACCAGTTTCGGTACAGGAATACTGCCTATACATTTTCTCCATAAGCATGGGATAATTATTTTCGTGCTTGAACTGCATTTTAATTTTTCCTATCATGAAAAATTAAAATATGTCAAAAATTCTGTTTTTCACTTTCTATATTTTAAAGGGTACTTTCCAAAAACTACTACGTAGAAGCAATCAGACTTTTCACAAACAAGCCTCCCTATACAGCTATTAATATATATAATGATTATATGGGCTAAATATGAATTAAGTTCTTTGTTTGGAAAAAACGTAAATACTTTCCAAACAACCCAATACATTCATTCTAAGAACTGTACACGAAATAGTTATCGGTTCAAAAAGCACAAAATTATCGTTTCAAAAAACACAAAATAGTNCAGTGGTAGATGGATCATGGGTTAAGGTCCCCTTGCCGTCAGACTAACCGTGGGAGGTTCTCGTGGTCTTCCTCTCCATGTAACGCAAATGTGGGCTAGCTCCATCAAAAAAATCCTCCACGAAGGCAAATTTCTCCCAATACTCGATCCAGCAGTACCCTTGTCTTCTGGATTGGGTTCAAAATTGCAAGGCTACGGCGTTGAATATTGTTAGCCGTAAACTCAAAATTGTGTCGGCTGTTTAAAAACATTTATGAAATTAAATAAAATGATCATGAACGGTTGAATTCGACAACTTTATTCTCCCAGCGTTCTCACGAATTATCGGTTTTCATCAATTAATGTCCTTATTGTGTCTCTGGGGTTAAATTAACGTGGGGCAACTTAATCTAAAATTTGCCGGATCGAAAATTTGCTAACCAGTTTTTGTACTGGAATACTGCCTATACATCTTCTCCCTACACGTGGGATAATTATTTTCGGGCTTAATCAACATTTTTATTTTTCCTATAATGAAAAATTAAAATATGTCAAAAATTCTGTTTTTCACTTTCCATATTTGAAAGGGCACCTTCCAAAAACTTCTACGTAGAAACAATTAGACTTTTTCACAAGCAAGCCTCCCTATACAGCTATTAATATATAAAATGATTATATGGGCTAAATATGAATTAAGTTCTTTGTTTGGAAAAAACGTAATTACTTTTCAAACAACCCAATACATTCATTATAAAAACTGTACACAAAATAGTTATCGTTTCAAAAAGCACAAAATAGCTATCGTTTCAAAAAGCACAAAATAGCTATCGTTTCAAAAAGCACAAAATAGTTATCGTTTCAAACAATATAAAATAGCTATCGTTTCAAAAAGCACAAAATAGCTATCGTTTCAAAAAGCACAAAATAGTTATCGTTTCAAAAAACACAAAATAGCTATCGTTTCAAAAAACACAAAATAGTTATTTTCAATCCTTTCAATTATTTTCACAAAATAAGACGCATCAATGCGCTTTATGACCATTATTTTTCAAATTTTATAAAATTTAAGAAATTATTTTAAATCATTTCTTTTAGAAGATGTTTATGTAATGTTTGACGTGATTTAATATCAGGAGAAAACAAATTTAACGTCTATAACATTGAGATTCAACATAAGACAATTCGCAAATTTTCATTCCATAAAAATTCCATCTTCTTGTTGAAAGATTGAAATAAAATAAAATGTAGCTTATTAAATAAAATGTAGCCCAAGATATTTAAAAACTGGCTCAATGGCTCCTACAATAAAAAATGAAGATCTAAAATGTTTTTCATCTGCCAACGTAAAAAGATGGAAAAGTGCTCTTATTAAAAACAGCATTTAAATTTGAAAGATTAGTTTCATAAAATAAGATGATAAAGTTAATGAAAAAATGTTGGGGGGGGGGGAACTCTCAAGTAGACTTTAGGAAAAAAAACTCAACTTAAAATAGTATTATTCCACTGAATACCAATTTAAATTATTTCTCGAGTTTCCGTTTTAAATTCTTTTTATGATCCAACTCAAAATTCTCTCGAATTTTTTTTACTTTTCCGTTGAATATTCTCTAGATTACTGTGCATTAAAAGAAAGTTGTGAATGAATTCCATCAAAAGTTGCAGCTAGTTTTTTATCTGATATAAAAATAGTTTTTTTCGTTTTTCATACTACTTTTTGTCTAGTATTTTCTACATTAAATACTTTATTACAAGATGTATGATCACTTCAATTTTAAAATTTTTTAAAGTCATCAAGTAACAATTTTTAAAAGAAGTGCACACCATAAAAATCCTGGCATTTTTTTATGTCTGGTCTTTTTAACCTTACGATAGACTGCACTGTTAGTCCTTGTTAATTTGTAAACCATATTTTAGTTCATATTTTTGCAAGTTTTACGCATGCTGATTCCCATTTGAAGACTAAATTCGGTGTATGATTATTTTATTTACTATATTTAATCTTATAAACGTCGTTGAAGAACCGACGAAATTAATTAGGTTTATGACTACTAATGTTAAACTCCGTAGATGTAATTTTGAACCCAATCCAGAAGACAAGAGAACTCCTGGATCGAGTATTGGGAGAAATTTGCCTTCGTAGTGGAGTTTTTGATGGAGATAACCCGGTTACATAGAGAGAAAAACTTCTCATGGTTAGCCTGACGACAAAAGGACTCTAACCCGTCCCTGTTAAGATGGCAAGAGGATTGTTCCGCCCCCGTCAGGGAGCATCCGGGGAAGTTACGACTACTAGCATTCAACTCAGTAGTCTTGTTATTTTGAACCAAATCCAGAAGACAAGGGAACCCCCGGATCAAGTATTGGGAGAAATTAGCTTTCGTGGAGGACTTTTTGAGAGAACTAAACCGTTTCATGGAGTGGAAAACCATTAAATCCTTCCACCGTTATCCTAATGACAAGGGGTCTCTTATTCATGATCCGTCTACCACTGAGGATATTTTACGTCAGCACTGTGGTCGGTATGAGCCAGGTGTGGAATTCGTACTGAGCTACCATCGCTGGGATTCGAACCCGGTTCACCTCATTGGAAGGCGAACGCTCTATCCTATGAGCCAACACGGCTCTCACCGTTTACGTTTAAAATTTCTGCAGCCATCATTTTAGATAAAAAATGAATAATTACTTCGTAACTAAGTTTTTATTTTCTATTTTTTAAAACCGCTTTTGTTCGCTATGTTTGGATACGATTTTTTTACTTGCCTAATTTTGTAATAATACCTAAACTTCTTTAACTGCAAGCGGGAATAGGTTTGGCGTGGGAGGAGACATCTTGCACGCATTCCATTAGAAACACTACAAGAATATATTATAAATGATGGATCTAATTGCAACCATAAAAAAAAACACTCATAATTTTTTTTCCACGCGTGCTTACGCATTTTCGAACGTATTTCGGTATTTAACCAATTTCTCCGGATGTTTTTCTACTGTTACTGATGGAACAGGTGTCGGCCCTTGAAATAACAATTTGTTCGTGACACACAGAAAAAGCGACTGCGACATTTAAAATCCATTGAGAATCTAGAAATGGAAATGAAGATTTGCCGTGAAGAAATCGGCAGGTGCTTCAAGATCTAGTTCGACACAAGCAGATCGTTTGCGGGCTGCATTTCAAGGTGAATTTTGACAGTTATTTTATTCATTGTTTTTGCTTGAACATTAATATTTTTAAGGCTGTTTATTCAAAGACTCCGTCGTAATGAAAAATGATGCTTTTTTGCGAATAATATGCTATTGCTGTGAGTTTGCAACTGTTGCTCATGGCAATTAGGTCAAGTTTACCCTAAACTAAAGCCAGCGCAGTCTTACGTTTATTTTGAAAATGGCGCAAAACTTCAATATGGAGAAAGGCCACAGTTATGTGAAAATGAAAAGCGTTTGTGGTCTAATTTTTTAATACTTAAAAACTTACTCCAATCCTGCATTACTTAGGCTGATAAAAATTTGCAAAAACCGAGGATAAAGCAGCGATTTTGTTATTTTTCATCTAGGTGGAAAAATGTCGCCAAATCGGCGATTTTTTTTGAAAGGTTTAAAAACTTTTAAAATGGTTATGCTATTTGTCTGTTCTAAAGCCCAGATAATTCTGTGCGGAGATATTATATATATGGTTTAAAATCATCGCATTGTGTCAAGTGTAAGGCACTTAAACTAGGGCTTTTTTTTCTCATTTTGCTTGGCAACAGAGCTTCAAAAAACAGCGTTAATATATTTTCCATACTTTGTGTGCTTGGAGATTTTTAAAATAATAAAATAGAAGGCACTTTTAAGAATTTTGAAATGAAAATTCTTTTTGACACCCGTCGAGGAGGCAATTTTTTAATTCAAATTGACCAGATATTTTTCAAATTTCAATTCTATTTTTAATCCTAAATATAGACTACATATATCTTAGTTCAAAATGTCGTTTCTACTTTTTTTATCCTAAATGTAGACAGCATATTTTGAATCTCTCACTTCAGTTCCATTTTTATGACCATATGTTAACTCCGTTTGTTGTAATCCCATAATTGGTTCGATTTTTAATTCTAAATTTTATTTTATATCCCAGATGTAGACTGCAATTTTTTAATCCCAAAGTGTCATTCTATTTTTGTTGTGTGCAATTTTTCGATCCCGAACTTCAGCTCTATTTTTTAACTCATTGTTAGACTGATTAGAAAGTGTATCCTGGTTTTCATGCATAAATTATATGGAAATGCGAAAAAGGAAAAGACAACGAATCGTCTCTTAAAATAACTTTTTATTGATAGTACTTTCTAGGCTGTAAGATTTATTACGTTTCGCAGAACACAATATTAATATGCTTATTAATTATAGTGCTATATAAATTCATCTCACTATTTTTTTTTGCAATTATGTCGAATATTAATTGTCAAGTTTAATTAAAATATTATTTGACATTATACGTAAATTTGGGAAACAAATTATTCTCAAATTTCCAAATGTCCAATATATCTAAAAATTCAATAAAATACAAGTTCTACTATTTATGCAAAAGCAAAGAAGGAACGATTTTAGGCATTTATTTTTTATTTAGTTTAAATATCTCACTATTTTTTGTAGTTTATATTTCTGAGGTTTAGGAACGGGTCAGATTAGCATAGGTAACTTTTTATCTTTGTTTAAATTGGTGAAACAATTAGCCACAATTATTACTTGCAAATTTTTCTCAATGTCAGTTATGTATAAAAATGAATAGAAATTTAAATTTTAATGTTTTTTAAAAAAAAGTAAAAATGTATATTTTAGTATAAGTAACTCTTGCATAAATGCAAACTCTTCGTTTTAAACTTTCCAGTTTTTAAAAAAATTCCTTAATTTTTGATATTTTATTTTTTAAATTTCATTAAAAATGTAAATTTTTAATTCTTATCAAAAATAAAAACTCTTCGTTTCAGTATAAAGTATGGTTATTATTATGAACTTCACAAACTTCTTTATTTATGAAACTCAAACTTAAAATAAAAAAAACCCGATTCGAAGCGGTTATTTTTTTTTTATTCAGTTGTTTGAAAATTTCTCACTGTTGTTTATAATTCGTATTTCTAATGAATTTTATCGATCAAACTCAAATTAAATATTTTTTTTGCTTTCTACGTAAATAGAAGTAATTATTGCTTTTGAATTTTCTAAATCAAGTAAATTTAAAAGCCATTTAATAATTAAAACTGTACATTTCAGTATAATTGGAGTTTGTATACTTTTACAAAATTTTGATTTTTTATACTTTCTGGAAACTTATTCGGCATACGAGAGCCAATTTACTGTGGTTATAATTTATTATTTTGAAAAATTAGTTATTTTTGCAAATTTATTTTCGCTTTAATAGGAATACCTTAATTCAGTTAAGTTTTTCTTATATTCTAAGTAAATTGATAAAGCATTTTGAAGTTTACCAAAATGTTGATCTCAATCAAAATCTCAATAATCATCAAAATCTCAAATAAAATGCAATTTTTATGTGTATTTCTATGTATTTTCAGTATAACTGACCCTTGTATTATTGCAAGACTTTTCCTTTTAAACTTTGAAACTTACCCGATAAAGAAGGACCCGATTTGTAGTGGTTATTTTTTATTCGGCTTAAAAAATAATGTTAGCTGTTTATCGTAGTTCGTAATTCCATTGAATAGAAACTGCCCAACGCAATTTTCTAAAACGTTCCAAAAATGGTTATTGTGCAGAGGGAGATAACGTAATCGAAAACACCGCAAGATAAGGGGATATAAAAAACACTTCAATCTTCCATAAAAGCAAAGTGAAAAGAAAAGTATAGTCTTATATATAACAAAGATCATACGTCAAAAAAAAGTCTAGAACTTTATCTCTGGAACGGTTTCTATTTTATTTATCCATAAATTGAAAAACCCTCGAATTTATTTCCACCTGCTCCCACATGAAATTGACCGCAAAGAGAAAAAAACGAAAACAATAATTCATACTCTAGTATCGAACTTCGAACAAAAATAAAGTCTAAAATTTTCTGAAAAAAGACCCTTGGAGAGTTGGCAAGCGTATCACGCATTGGTGGTTATGTATGGCACCGTTTTGTATCAATTCCTTTAAATTTATTTTCTGCTGCTGGCATATATTCTATAATCGAGGTATGAAAATGTATGGGGTTGGAAATAAATACTATCTTCTCTTCTAATTTATTATTCCATAGTCATCGTAGGTTACCAGGAATGTTCGTTGTAATGACTCAATTTCGAATAGTTTTGAAACAAGCCGTTAATGTATGGTTCCATAACTCAAAGAGGTAAACATATAATTTCGTGGCTTTTTCATTTTGTGTTAAACTCTCCCCTATGAATCGTGTCTTCACATTTATGGGGTATATTTTCTGTGCTATAGATTTCAAAAATTTTCGAATAATATTTTTTGTGCGTTTTCTTCTCATTTTTAGTAATATTTTATCTTTCGACATATTTTATCACATAAATTTTCTTTCTTTTTTTCTCCTGCAAAAAAAAAAAAAAAAATAGATTGTATCAACACCGGTGTTGTTTTTATAGCAAAATTAAGTTTTCGATCTTAAAAAAAGCTTAGGCATGTTTTTAAATGCTTTGCAGTTCCATCGCAGATTTACTTTAAATACGAATACTCCACTCTTAGAAATAAAACTCTCACTTTTGACTAGCAATCCTTGAACTGCATTTCGTCAGTTTTAATAATCATTTCGTCACTTAATCACGTGATTTGTGACAAAACACGAGCTCTCAAATATAGGACGAAAATGTTTCCTCAACTCGGAACTACATCACTCTGCACTGTGGGTAATTGTTAACTAGAATGACGAAACTAGAATGAAGACTGAGCGTTCGAAACTAGAATGACGAAATGTTTCTTTTCTTTTGATGAAATTAGTTTTCTCGAAGAAGTGACGATTGTTATTTCGTTACTTTGATGAAATGTTCGCTCGGAGCATGTATCAGGAAGCGGTTTCATCAAAAACTGAGAAAGTTTCGTGAAATTTGAGTATCCAATTTTTACGGTGCAATTTTCAAATGGTAATACCCATTTTTTCTCATTGAAATGTGATTTTCAAAGTAAAAAAGCAAAAAATATAGTTATATTTAAGTTGGCAACACCTAGGAATGGAACATATTTATTCTAAGAATTTCAGTGCCTTCACAGAGAAAAAGATCTAATGTTTATTGCACGCATTGCCTATTTTCAGTATTCAATAAGTATACAATTCTAAATTCAATAATTGAATGAAATTTCGGTGCACGAAATTACGCCAGCGCTTTGAATTTTCTTATTAGTTTTCTATGGAAATTCGAATGACATTTTACGAAAAAAGAAAGCAGCATTTATTTCTGCTTCTGATTTAGTTGAGTACTATTTGTTAACCTTTCTTATCAAAAAAAAAATATTGCTAAGGAAGTGCTACCTGAAAAATGAAGTGATAAAAGAACCACTTAAAATATTTAGCATACCTCATTTTATCCTACACAATAGGAAGTCGCCATCTCAGTTTTTATCTTTTTTATGAATTATTGCTTTTCGATGACAGAGAAAAGGCAAACATTTACACTGTCTAAAAAAACCAGATAAATCTTTCGGTGTTTTTATTTATTGCGATAACCTATGAATCGATATCTTTATTCTGTCGGCTTGATTGCAATTCGAAGAAACTCTGGAATTCGGAGAATTGTTCCCCAAAGGGATCGTCATGGAATGAAATCGTTAGCATTTCTCCTCCTAAAAGTGAAACACTATGTGGACGTTACTGGGGAAAAGGATTTTCATCTTGATTTACTAAATTTAAGTACTTTTAATCTTTTTTACTTTATACTTGGTGAATTACTAGTGGCCAATACTAAACTAGCCAATGGCGAACCGGCGAGTAGACATTTTGCTCCCTGTCTTAATGTTATTTATATTTTTCTTAATAACGAAACACTGCCATAGTGGGCCAGCATCCAAGGTTTCGTGGCCAAAATTAGTATTTCGATAAAACTTGTTTCAAAATTTGGGGTTTTTTATTTAGAGGTTTTTATGTGCAGGTAAATTGAATTCATAGTTGAAATTAAATAAAATATCCAAAAATATCCAAAAAAACAAAATGGCGGCTGAAATCTGGCAAGCAAAAATAAAAAAAATAACACAGTACGTTTAAATATATAGCAATCAAAATATTATAATTTTCGTAATTTTAGATTAAAAATGAAAAGCAAATTATATTTCCAAAGTAATACTGCAAAATAACGCGAAAACATATGAAGAAAAAAAACATAATTTTTGTTTTTCGGTATATTTAGTTCACCTTTGCAATACGGGCAAAATGGGGCANAAAAATAAAAAAAATAATATAGTACGTTTAAATAATTAAATATAGCAATGAAAGTATAATAATTTTCGTAATTTTATATTAAAAATGAAAAGCAAATTATATTTCCGAAGTAATATTACAAAATAACGCGAATTAATTACAAAATAACGCGAAAACATGAAAAAAAAAACATAATTTTTGGATTTCGTTACATTTAGTCCACCTTTGCAATACGGGCAGAATGGGGCAGGTTTTTTTCAGAAGAAGAAACATCAAAGAAGACAACAACAACAAAAAGTTTAGCTAATTACCTCGTGGAATATTTTGGAACTAAGTTTCGAAAGTCATTCAAGCGTTGTAAAATGTCAAATGATAAGATACAAACTAGAAGTTTGTCAAACTAATCCAACAAATTGAAAAATTGTACTATAATTTCAGACTAATTACACTGATAAAAATGTAACAGTTAGGTGAAATTCCTATTATATATTTCTGAAATAAAACTTTAAAAGTAACAATTAAAAAAAAAATTTTTAACATATTTTTCCTTACATTGTACTCTTGTCGGTCAAAAAAGTAAATTATAATGTTTGGAATGATTATGAATACTTGAATTGGGCTAAATTAAAACTGCCCACACATATTTTAGTTGAAAATTTAATTTTTGACTTTTGGCCAAAGATCACGGTCTTCTGGCCCACAGTGCCCTGTATGTATCGCTTTAGCTTTAGCTATTACCAACCACTTTAATATACACTGGCTGTATTTTTAGTTCCTAATCCATTTTAGCATTTAATAGTATAGTCTTTAATAACTAAATTATTAAAGTAGGTATGGCTTAAGCTCTCGCTTATCTGTAAGGTGCCAATATGATACGGGCAATAGCCTGTCAGTTCATACATAGTTTCCGACTCTTAGAGACTTCAATGCTGAAGAAAAATAACACTAATAGTAAACAGATCATAGTCTGAATGCCTTTAATTGTCGGACTATCTATAAATAGTTTTTGTGGTTTTCCACTACTTGTAACGTAAATGCGGCTTAGTTTCATTCAAAACAATCCTTTACTGTTTGTTCCAGTTTGTTCCAGTACTCAATCCAGAAGTTCTCTACTGATTCAAGCAGTCCTCTGGGATAAATTAGGTACTTAATTATGAAAATCTGGAAGTGTCAGGAAATTTTATTTTATCTCTAAAAGACATGGAAAGTTGTAATTTTTTACCGAAAAACCTGGAAAATTCCTATATTTTACCTGTAAAATAGCCAGTCTGAGAACTGTAACAGTAATCAGTTATTGGGATTTGAGTTAAATTATTCTTTACATCTATTACAATTATTTTATAAAATTTTCCGTGTTTCCACCCTCATTCTAATCTATGTTTTTGCTCACAAAATCTAATGTTTGACATTACAAATAAAATAAAAAGTCAGTTTTTTGATGAAAAATTTCATGATAGGTATAAAATATGGTATGGATTTACATTGAAATTTACCTGATATACCTGGAAAAAGTCAGGGAATTCTTTTTCCTTCTGAAATTGAGTGGGGACCCTGTCTTAGAATGCCTCAAATTTAAATAGCAAACACCGAAAAAACTAACTTAGTAAAAATCTTTTTACAAAAATTGTCATTTTTTTTAACAACAACTGTGCCAGCTTAGCTTTATACCCCTCTTTTTTTCCCAAGCTATGAGAGAAATTGTTCGAATGCATTTTGTTCGCAACCAAATCCTTTACGCAATTCGAAGTGCCAGGAGACACGTTTTCGGGAAACGTTCCAAGGCGCAATAGCCCTTGAAAGACTCCAAACCCCCCTCCAAGAAATCCTCTTGTCAAAGGAGGACATTATATTTGAACGATCGACCAAATCTGGAATACATTCCATTGGCCAAATGGTATGTCAGTAGCCATTCAGCCCTAAACTGGGTCTAAGACTCCAGTTAGGGTCAGATTTATTTAGACAAGCCGAGATCTGAGATTTCGAATTTCCTTTTATCCGTATCCAGATACAAATAAATGAGTTTAATCTCCTTGGGAAGTAATAAAGTAGGGAATGTGTGGCTGATTTATTCCGTGGGAATGAAAGTGCCTAAATGGCAATTAAGGATATCGATTTAAGTGGGATGAATTTTATTTTTTTGAATTATGATTATTACGAAGGGTTTTGGCGCGATTCTGGCGTTTTATTTTTCCTTCTGGAATTGAAAGAAAAAGTTTAATTTAGCGAAAGTCTGTTTTAAGTGAAAGAGATTTTGGAGATAAAAAGCTGGGAATGGATTCGATGATGCCACCGGGTAATTTAAATTTACTGTCTTGAGTTTATTGCTGGCTGGAAGCTTCTGGGCTTTAATAGCTTGGAAAATTTGGTCGTTATCGTTTTTTTTTCTTCCTTCTTCCAGTTAAAGGTTCGAAAAAGGGATAAGTTGTAAATTTGAAATTAAAAATATGTTCTTTGTGTGTTGTTTTATTGCAGCTTTTATTTTTCCGAACTTAAGCTAACTTGAAAATTTAAAAGATCTCTGGATATTGAATGCGAAGTAAAGAATCTTAACGCCATTTTAAGTTACAACTACCACAATTTTAGTTTTTTTACTTCTTTATTTTGCTTTCATTGTGTCAATCATTTAATAAATTTACAAACTAAATAAGAATAAATTAAAACAATTAAATCTTCCTTGTAGTTTTTTAATTATGTAATTGGTGACTTAAAACTTTCTTTTTTTTAATACTCTTTTATTTCCTATTGTTTTCCACTGAAGGTAAATGTTCATATTTATTTACCTGCTGTTATTTATTACCTGTTGTTTTACCTACCATTGCTTATTTTATTAATTAAGGATGATACTCTTTAAAGTATTTTTTTTTCTTCGATTTTCCCCATTATTACAATTCGTTCAAAGTTACTGAGGTGTGAGGAATTTAGCTTTCTTATATTTTTCTAACATTCCGAATGCTTCTATTTAGTTATGTTTCATTAATAGCAGGATTTTAGTACTTAAAATAACACATTTATGAAAATGTCTTTCATATTTCGGGGACAGATGCATTTTATCACGGAAATATTTTAATCTCCCGCCTCATAGTCTAGCTTCTTACAAAAGTGTTTATAATTAAAACGGACCCTTCAGCCCTTCACAAAACATTTTTCTTTTCAAAAAAGGAGTCTACGATGTCTTAGATTCGTAACTTTGAAACTAAAAGCCCTTAAGTCATGGTTTTTGTATTTTGTTTCCGCACAAACATTTTATCTTATTTTCATATAATCAAAAAATTAAAGTATATTCGTATCAACATCGTAAAAAATTTGAACAGACCACAGATTTTTGTAATATTTTTCAAAATCAGAAACCAGTTGTCACATGTTTACAATATTATAAGCAGATCGCTTTAAATTTCTCACAAATTCTAAAGAGACCGTTGGTTTTTGCAGTTTTTCTCAACATAAAAACCGAACGGACCACTAGTTTTGTAATTTTTCTCAAAATCAGATCCCTATTTCTTCAAAATTATCACTTTTACAATTTTTCAAAAAAAGAAAAAAAGAGGGGAAAAAAAACTCCCACAAAAAATTTCAGTAGTTATCCAAGTTTTTTCATTTACGCAATTATTAGGAAAGATCTAGAATCCAGTCGAACCCTCTTAAACTAATCATTTTAAATGTTTCGAATTTAAAATTGGTAATGCTGTTACACTTATCTTATTTCAAACTATCTTATAAAAGAAAAAATCCCTAGAGATATTCTCTCTTGAATTCGAAATGTATTACTATTCTTAAAAGTTACTTTTCCTTTTCGAGGCTCTACAAAAGGAGTTTTAAATTTCATTGAATATTTGTTGCCAATTTGCCCTAAATTTGTTGCAAGGTTTTGGTATTTTATTTTTTCGCAGAAAAACTGGATCTCATCTTCACATATTCAAAACATTTAAAATAGGTCCATCACAATGTTTTAAGCTTGATCAGACTGCTAGGTTTTATAATCTTTCTCAAAATCTGATCCCTATTTTCAAATTCTCGAGATTTTTTTTTTAATTTCACAAAATGTCTGAATAGAACTTTAATTTTTATAACTTTTCTCAAATTCAAAACCCTGTTTTTACATATTTACACGATTTTTTCTAATTTAACCTGAACAGACCACTGGTTCTTTAATTTTTTTTTTAAAAATCAGATCCCTATTTCCTCAAAATTATGACTTTCGTAGATGTTACCTGGTTTTTGGAAAAATCTTGAATCCAATCGAGCCTTCTTAAACTAATCTTTAGAAATGTTTCGAATTTAAACTACATAATGTTGTTTCATTCCTCTTATTTCAAACTATCTTTTAAAAGAAAAGAATCCCTAGAGATATTCTCGCTTGAATTTCAAATTTATTACTCCTAAAAGTTTCCTTTCCGATGCCTCAAAACAGGAGTTCTAAACTTCATTGAATATTTGTTGCCACTTTGCCCTGAGACTCTAGCGTTCCCGTGAAAAATTCCATTCCGAATTCTCAAACTTCCAGCAATTCTCTCTCAAAATAGCAACTGTTGATGAGTATTTACTATCTTCCAAAACTTATATCCTAAACACTTATCTGTTATTTCTTTAATTGTGCTTCTTCAGGACTACTTGCCAATCTAGGAATTGCTTGTAAGAACACTTTCATCTATTGTTTACTCGAATAGAATCTAAATCGTGATTATCAGGAGACAGGATAGGGAATAACTACCCTTCCAGAGAAGTGGAAAAACTTTTTTTTCCTTTCCGGGATAAAGAGAAAGAAAGCGTCACGTTTTTGTTCCGTCACGATTCACCAATAAATTCACCATTAGTGAGAGGCAATAGAAGTATGTTTTTGTGGTCGTATGAGATGTATTGGGAATCGAAGGGTCAAGGGCGATCAGATATTGCTTCTGGGAAGGTGGGTGACATTGGAGGATGACCAGGTCTTTTCACTCTAATCCTGCTGAAACACAAAACATGATTTTCTCCACAAATAAAATTGATTGGATAGATTTTTATTAATAGTTGTTACACATATATACTAAGTTAAGCAGCGTGACCAAATATCGATGGTTTTGTGTCGACTAGCATTATTGGTTAACTTTTCTTTCTAATCCAACTGCCAAATGGGCCCACTTTGAAAAAACCCGCCCAGGTTTTATTGGGTGGGCCCACTTTGAAAAAACCCACTTCGAACGATAAGTGGGTTTTAAAAAAAAAAAAAGTTTTTATTAAAATTTATTGATGCACATTTAATTTTATATAATTTATTGTGCAGCATAAATTTGTCAAATGGAGTTGCAATTAAGTTTTTAATATTTGTAAAGTAAAGGAAACTCGAATCTATAATTTTATAGTACTACTGAAAACTTTAAGTGGGTTTTTTCAAAAGGCAATATTTTAATGAAATTAAATCAAATAGAAATTTAAACAACATAGTCTGAAAATATCAATTTTTTAAATATAGTTCATTGCTTTATATATTAATAAACAGGTTATTATTATTAATTCCTATGTTTAAAAAAATTGAAAGGAAAATTTAAATTTTTATTTTTTACTGAGTGATACATTAACAAACTTAAACAGTTTTATTTTTCTGGCCTTAAAAAAATAAGTTAACTTTTTATAAGAGAACTTTTTAAAATTATTTATCTAAAAATAAAATCATTTTCCTAGGGTTAATTATTTGAAAAAAAATGAGACAAGTAACTGATACTCTTTATAATTATACATAACTTTAATTTCACTTTCTCTTAATCTTATAATAAAAACATGGAAGACCATTAAATATTTCAGTTTTTTATTAAAGTCAAAAATCAGATGAAATTTTAGTTTTTACTGATTATAATTTTATAATAGGTAATATGTATTTATATATGTTTAATAAATATAGTAAACGTGTGTGAAAACAAAAAGATTAATAAACTTGTTCCTTTTTTATTACTGCATTTATATTTTATAATGCTTGAGTTATAAATTGTGAAACGTTATGTACTTAACAATAAAGAAGATTCAAATATGTATTAGTGATAATGCGTTATTTAAACTTAATATAAAATATATATAACAAACTTAAAATTACTTTTTGAATTTATTTCTATTTTTAAGCTTATATAACACTTTTTAATAAAAATATTTACACAGAAAAACTTAAAGTTTTTGAGCACTAAGTGAAAAACCCTAATTTTCTCCGGGTTTTTTCAAGTAAAACTCAATTTACCCCGGGTTTTTTCAAACCCTGGCTAAAACCCAAAATATTTTCTCCAAAAATAAAATTTATTGTATAGATTTTTATTAATATTTTGTTGCAGATATATACTAAGCTAAGCAGCATGACCACATATAGATTGTTTTGTGTATATAATGTCTAGTAGCAATCATTGGTATACAATGCAACTTTTCCCCCGAATCCAATTGAAACACACAACATAATTTCAATTTGCCATTATTAAAATTGACTGGATTGATAGATTTTTATCATACTCTCTTTCAAGTTAAAAAAAAACCATTACCCTTATGGAGAGAGCTTGTTTGCATCTAAGAGCACGCCAAATTGGATGACAAGCTTCCAACAAGAACGTATAATAACATCGCCAACTCTTGAAACGACGTTGCTCAGCCTTTTTACTTTCTTTCTGAAATAATGAGAAATAAGAAAAATAAATATTATTGAATAAGGACTATTGTTTTGTTAGTAAAAATAATAAAAATGATTTCTAAAAATCATAACAAATATACGTCTTTCTGTTCACATTTAAAGAAACTGATGAAAAAATGTTTCTTGCTGACGATTTTTTTTTTTTTAACAGCGAAACAAAAGTAAAAACTCCTTATCTCGCATTTGATTTGTTAAGGGCATGTCAGCATAAGACGCGCCATTTTTAGTGGTCCAATCAAAACTAATGCTCTTCCAACGCCATCTAATTTTTTTTTTCAAGAGCAAATGTTCTCCTCATTTATCGAAATACTTCGCCAAGTCTAGGATTCGAGTAAGACTACGCAACTATAACCCCTTTTAAAGATTCAATAATATATATCGTAAGAGATAGCACAAACTAAATTTTCATCTGACGTGTTTAACTTTTAAAATCTTTTTCATTGTTTTGAAAGCATATTTTCATAATTTGATAACGAATTAAAACGGAAATATATGCAGTGGTGGATGATTACTTAAATCCTATACCACAATGGCCCGTTTTGAACTTGAAATAGAATGTAATAGTTACACCCTTGTGCAAATTAATTGAAACAAATTGTTTTTTTCCTGTTTTTTAAAGATATTTTGGGGTTGTTTCGGTTACAATGGGGTTGGACCTTTGCAGCCTATTGACGGTATGATGCGTTCTGAGCAGTACATTACTATTCTGGGTAAAAAAGTTGTTCCAGAGTTGAAGAAACGATACCCTGATGGAACAGGGATTTTTTCAACAGGATTTAGCTCCTTGCCATACGTCCGAAATTGTCAAGAAATTCATGTCTGAGAATCAAATTGAGACATTGGAATGGTCAGGGAACTCTCCGGATATCAACCCAATTGAGAATCTCTGGGCCGTATGCAAGAATCGCCTATTAAATATGGACTGTACAACTATGGAGAGGCTAATCATGGCGTTAATTCATGTGTGGTACAAGGACACAAATATTATAAATGACTGTAAAAAATTAGTGGAATCCATGCCGAATCGTGTTCAAATGTTAATAAATGCAAAATAATCATAA